>NW_027526353.1:85554-101853 GCF_048455015.1 Haemaphysalis longicornis | reverse complement strand
CAGTAGCAAAAATCGGGACAATTAAACGCAGAAATTTTGGCGTTTTGTTGAAACGACTTCGACAGAGTAAAAAGGGCGACCAGATGAGGACACAACAGATTGCAAGATAGAGTGAGCCTGGTGTAAGTTCGGACGTGTGTTTGTGTGTGTGTGTTTGTTCCGTGCGTGTGTACGCAAATGTGTGTGTGGGGTTAGGTGGTGGGTGAGTGAGCCTCGTGCACGTGCGTACGTGTCTGTGTATGTGTGTTTGCGTGCGTGCACGCGTGCGCGTGCGTGTGTGTGTGTTTGTGTGTTTGCGTATGTATGTATGAATGTTATTAAGGGTATAGTCATCTTTAGCCACAACTACCATCAACGTGTCAAAACAAACACCCAACAACGCCACCGTCCTTCCCTGGGAAGGTGCGGGCAACGGTTGACGGAAATATCGGAAGGCTGAAGCACAGTCGCTAAAGGGCTTGTCTATAAGACATCTTTGTCATTTTCAGCCTTAGGTTGCTCGCACTTGAGTGGGGTATGAAACATTTACAGCGATGTTCGGAAGTTTACCTCTACCGAATTTCTCTTCAAGACGTTTGTGAAAAGTATGTTTCAGTAGTTTTCGGATTTAACTAGTTGAAGTTGAAATCGCGTTTAAAGACAAGCGTTTCACTCCCAGTGCGTCCTAATGTTACCCAACCGGCACGCATTCTGCTTCATGCTTCGTTTTACATTTCGAGAATGATGAATATATTGGACTAAATATGTTTCAAGTCAAAGCACAAGGAGGGATTTTCGAGGCATAAAGTGCTGAATGTGTACCTGTTCAAGGTGGTAGATCAAACGTTTTTCCCAAAGTAGAAGATGCCGGCGAAAATCAAAAGTGTAGCACTGCTATGAAATTCAAAGTTACCCGATAATTTTATTTTCTCTACCTTTTCGTGCGACTTGCCATAAAATGTGAGATGGCGTTATATTATGATGGTCTCTTTTTATATCACGTAGTTATTCCACCAGAAATTATACGGGCTCCATAAAGTTTTTTTATCGCTTTACTTTGTCGTCATTGGTTATAACACCGAACACTGTTGGGATGCCGGTACCAATGCGGCGAATCTGCGCTCTGGTGGCTTCGTAGAACTGGCATGACCGACGTGATGTAGTAGTGAGTTGTTGCCAGTGTAACACATTAACGGTATAGCCTTCAAATCACACACACACAGCCTTGTTTATTCTTGAAATCAGTGCTTTTGACGTTGAGACGTAGCGTGGTGTGCAAATCGGACACCTTTTTTATGTTTCCTTCGATTCGTTTCCCATCCCCTCCCGAGTGACTTTTGATCCTATATCACCCGTTAAAAGGCGCCTTCAGCTAAAGAGGAAAGAGGCACACACAAAAAGAAAAATATCTGGGCGTCCAGAAGTGTGGCGCTCATTAGGCCAACGTTTTTGTTCTGCCCGCATCGCCCCCCGAGATTAAAAAGAACAGTTTAATAAAGGTATCTTGGTTCCACATCAATAAGCATGTACTGGGTAGTTATTTTGATTCCATGTTCCCGGTTTCCTCAGAAGCAGGAACGATATAAATTTGTTACAGCCATTAGCGTCAGAACCAGCGAAATTACTGAAGTTTGGAGCCACGCAAAGTAATTTTCCGAACATCCTCACATACGTTTTTCGGCTTCGTATTACAGTGGTGAGAAATAAAACGAGAAAAAAATGGTGGTACCGGTTGTCGCTTATACGCAGACTTCGCGTTTGTGTACCAAGCCACTTAAATTCTTTTTCCTCGTTTTTCCTCTGCAATTGTGCTTTGTGCTGGTATGAACAGGAGTCGCTATGAGTGAATATGTTTTTTGACCCTCTGGAAGCGGTAAAGTCGCTGACGAATATGGGGGGACACATATGTTAAAGGGGTGTAGTTTCGTAACAACACTGGGTAAACGAACAAGGTAACTTTGTATGCCTCTCAGATTTTGTTTAATGCCTTTTATAAAACATACATTGCTCTGGCCTTGTTTCTACATGCCGCATGGTGACTTTCTCAAAAGTTCTCAAATCAAACCTAATGCCAAGAAACGTGCTTACCACTAACCCAAGTTTCTTCTGTCCCTAAAAAGTGGTTTGTTACAAAAAGCAGATGCCAAAAAAGCGCCGGTGCGGAGAAGGAAGGGACAGAACGGCCTTCTTTCCAACTGTTGTAGTATTGCTTTTTCTTCACTTCTTTGCTTCAAACGGTGTCAGCAATTTTTTTTTCTGTTTAAGTAGAAGCCCGTTACATAATCCTATAACAAATAAATGCAACAATGGTTCTGTCGGAAGGACATATTGTCTGGTTTCGGAATTAAAAGTAAAGGCAAAATCTTCTTCCAGTTGAAGGTGGCATTTAATGTGTTTTCACCACCCTTGATTTCCAAACACCGAAATTGAGGTATAACCGCAATACAAGCCGCATTTTGCGTACCGGACACCTTCAAGTTTAATCGAAATAAAAAAAACTTCCCCCAAGTTTTTTTGTTCACGCGGTTTGGAAAATCAAGAATGGGTCCAATTATGCAACTGTAATTTCAAAGATACCTTCGGTAGAAAAATTTCTGCCAATTCATACAGACCGTTACGCTAAGTCATTCAACAATTGAACGGCTCATGGAGCACTCAGGGAATGGTAAATGCCTTGAATGGGCCAAACACGATACATTAGCCATTCGGCTACTGGCGATTAGCTTCTGATTTCAGGTGTGATTGCCACTGGCCGTTTTTGTTGAGTGTGTGCTGGATACCTTCGGGTAGGTAAAGGAAATGGTGAAAATGACCATGAGGGGTGACGGCAGTGGTTATCGTCTAAAACTAACCATTTGAGCGGGTACGTAAGAATAAGGTCAGGTCTGGAATAAACCTTAACCTCAGGGTAACGGATCCTATAGACTGCAGACTTGTACAAAAACGCTAATGTTGTTATACGTCAAGCTCCGGCACACCATTGACTACATGTTTTAGTAAAGTTAGGCGCAATATCCGGGACTTCTAATCACAATGTGGACTCCCTCCCCAGCATGCGTACGGCTACGTTGTGTGCGCATCATTTTCGAAGCTTTTCCTTTGCCTTCTTTGTTCGTTGTCAGTCCGAAGGCCGCAGGAAACTCGGAACTCCAGGGCTGAAAAACTGCATCCTAGGGCTTCATTGACATCGCATCATGCATGAGGCGTAGCGGTAAATTTTCTCCAGGATAATGTGGTTATCACCAGGATCAGTACGATAATTTGAACAGAGCACCATGCTGTCGCAATTTATCGCCGTAACTGTGTCTCGAAAGCAGAGATTCTTGAGGCGTGCCAGTAAAGAAGTTGTTAAGTCCCTAGCCGTTCACCGTGCAAATTGTGTTTCGAGTGTCGTACCCGCTAGACATCTTTTTGATTTGAAGTCGGTGAAAATTTGTGTGAAGCGGATGATCGCGATGCACGGTTTTTAGAGCGAAGCTTTGTACCCCCACTGACGAAGTTGACGTCCGATGAACCATACTGCAGGAAAGGCAACGTTACACAAAAGGTTGCGGAGTGGGTACATATACCATACACCACAAAAAAATGCGATGTCTTTGCACACCTACAAGACTCTTCGTAATATTCAAAATATTGAAAGAAAGTTTGGCAGTGTACACTGTTAGCGATGATTATTATTATTATTATTATTATGATGATGATGATGATGAAATGCATTACCTCACGAGGGTGGGACTTTTGGTTTTCACTTTATCTGAGTTGAAGTAGACTTTCGCTTCCTATTTGGTAGTTCCTATTTTGAGGTTTGGGAGAGTGTGTTTATGACGTTTGTTTTGACTCAGGTTGTATAGTAAAAAGCTTCCCGTTTTAACCATCTTTCTTTTAAGAAAAGTAGTTGGATTGTTCGAAACTCCTTACCAGCGAAATTAGTTCTCCAAAAAAACGTTGTTTTACGAGATTACCTAGCTAAATATATATTTGTAATCATGTGAAGGGCACGCAATGAAATTAATTACTTCTCGGATTTTTTGTGAAGTGGCGCTCTTATAAGTCGTAGAGCCTGGGTGTGCTGGTGACGGTGCAGCCCATAAGTTACTGTTCTCCGTGACTCCATTCCGTGCGCGTTTCCAACAACTCCTCCGCTCTCGTTTATCTTCATCCCGCATGCCTTCATCGGTCATCCTGATCCCAAAGTACGTTCCAGGTTTGTCATTATTAGAACCTCTTTCCGTCCTCGTTCCCCACAAGCGCTGCCCGAAAAGCAACTGTTTTGGTGCAGTACCGAACAAAGAGACACCCCCACAAGACTACAGCGGGGCCGTAACGACACCGCGAGGAAGGCGGTCTCGTTCGTATCTGGTAGCACTGCAAAGCTTTCCGACGGATCCGCGGAGCCCTTTTCATGTAATGAGGAAAGAAAGCGCTTCATTGGAAAGATGGAGTTGGTACGTTCTTAAATGCGCAAGGAGGATTGTCGTGCGGGAAGGCTGATCTTCTCGAAACTGGAGAGAAAGCAAGCTGATGAAAAGGCGGTCGGGTGTGTAGCCAACGCAGTGGTATGGTACATGCGAACATAAAATTTACCTCTATTAGAAGAGCGTATATATATCAATAGAAGTAGAAACAAAGGAAAGTGAATTAAACCTTTCTAATTTTCCTGGGACATCAAACTTTCCAAAATGCCTGTTTCTATACAAAACCTCTTTTGTGAAACAGACTTGCACATATTGTTGCAGTTCTATTTTAACATCGCTATTAAAATGCATATCTCTTCGCGATTTCGGGCCAGGAAGAACGGTTTTGACATCAAAATTTTCTGAAGAAGCTCCAAATTTGTTTTGTATTTTCGTGGTTACAGATATGCTAGATGTCAATTTTATGTTGGCAAATTCTATTATCTTGGGGCTCAACTTCTTAAAGCGCTCGTGGAACGTAATCGTGCTCCAGTAACACTACTTTTCTTGTTTTGAAGGTTCAGTGACTTCCCAAGCCAATGCGCAACCTAAAGGCGTACTGTCTAAACATTAGTTATATTTCTGTCGCTTCGACGTTCTGCTGTTTTGGTGACATTTTGGAAGGGTATTGCATCATACATTCAAGGTGGCATTCTGAAGGAGGAAGTGCCATGAAGCCTAAAGTGCGGCGGCCTTCCTAAGTCATGGCGTATTTCTTCTGCGTGGGCTTGAACACGAATCGGTGTAAGAGTTATGGCGTTCTGGCCGGTCTGTGAACAATAATTAGAGTTTCCTTACTTTTTTGTCGTTGCAAAGCATCCTAATATTCAAACTGTGAAGTTGTGTGAACAGTTCAAGGCACTTAGTTATGCCAAAATGGAGAACTCAGGGGTGTACCGCATACTACATTATTCAAGGCACGACTGCCCTGAACCAACAAGAAAAGTTACGTCTGTCTTTCTGTCTGTTTTGTCTATAGCTGTGCTCCTCATCCTTCTGTTATAAAGTTTGAGCAATGGCTGGCAATTATTATATACAGGCAGATGCACCACAAACAATAACAAACTGCTGGCGTGAGTTTATTGCCCAGCTAAATAAATTCTGATGCAGACTGGCGCAAGGAATCAGTACTTAACCAGTAGCGCACATGTTATTTGAGTTTATAATACACATCTGGGTACTTTTTCGATAAACGGTGTTAAAACGCGTCGAAAACATAACAAACCGGCTCCAGCATGTGGTAGAAAAATTCAAGCACAAAAATAGAGCTCTGAGCAGTGGTGTTAAAGGCAGCAGGGGAAACAAAATGTAAAGAAGTGGATGCGTGCTACCTCAATAGATGGGACACGAGCTGTGCGAAGGCGGGAATATTGAATGGCATTTTTCAATACTCCATTATATTTGAGTGGGCATAAGGGGAGCGAGGTGGGACATGTCGAAAGTAAAGAGTGGTCGCGGGAAACCGAGCAAAAGCTACGTGCAGGTGCAATAGAATGGTATCATCTTTCGACAACATATGCGATAAAGCAAGCACATACGCTTCTTATTTTTTATTCGAATACGCTCATTGGTGAATTTTTTCAGACAGTGAAGTAACCGTGATGTTCCAGTATCTGCACTGCCAGTGAAGAAGGTTGTGTCGGTGGTAAATCGTTTAGTTAGTGGTCCCTCCAAATCTTAATAGGTGCTACGTTGGAATGGATGTTCTCGTAAGCGCCGTTTAGTAACTAATGTTGCCCCTTTTAGAGACACGCTTGAGCAGAACCAAGAAACTTAGAGTTCCATTTCTAGATATTGCTTATTTCGTGTGCTTAACCTACTAAGCTTTTTCGGCAAATTTTCTGGAGCTCGATTTGATGGCGCCGATTGTGACGCGACACACTGGCGTGTACTTAGGTCCGGATTTCCATGTTGAAATGTGCATTCTTGCAAGGCCCGTTCGTGTATAGATGTGCATTAAGTCCATGACACCAATTACCTTCAAAACAAAGGAGTAGCATTTTAAACTGATCTGGCATCAAATGACACTCACAAATGTGACGTCATTACGACTGTTGGGAACACGGGCAAGATTAATGACTTGTCAAAGCATAGTTACTTTCCCAGATGAAACTAAACAGGATATCTAAAACTTTACTGAATATAAAAACACAAAAATATGTGAGTGAAGTTTTGATTCTGTGTAACGGCCTTGTTTAACGCTCAATAAGGGCAACCGATACCAACAAACGACTTAAAAGAATTAATAATCATTAGTGTCTGAAGAGAAATATTTCTGGAAATCGAATTGCATAAACATCTGTGCAACAGCCATAAAAATCAGGAATCAGTAACTTTTTTACGTACGTCGCTGAGTACGGATATGCCGCGGTGCACTGGGATGGTGTACGCGCTTTCAAAACAAAAGATTTACATGAGAAGATGTCGGGACCTTGTGCCATCCCCATAGGACATCAAAAGTGCAAGCAACAATATCCCGAGAAAATATCAGCCACAACAACGCAATATAACTGTAAGAAACGAAAACTGATAGGACCAAATAGAAAAAAAAATGATACCACAACACTTTGCGAAAAATACTCTAAGGCGTTTACCACAAGCCCACTTTGACTATTAAATCCTTCTAGGAAGACCGCGAGGAAGCTCGTTCGAAAATAAATTCACAGAGACAATAAAGGGTCCTCACGTTTATCCTTGCACAAGCCTTACTTTGTTTAAAACTGTGCCAATATCTAAGTTTGAGTGTACATCGGTAGTGAATATGCACTCATCTGTTTCGAAATACTCGTCTGGAGAGGGATATATATCGGGAGTGTAATCTTCGCGTGATTACGCTTGCCCAGGTGCTGGCTCCGGGGGATTGTGTTAGCTGCAGTGAACGTCTGATGTTTCTTGCTGTGCGACGTTATAAAGCGAAGCTCTTTTTGGCGGATACTTTAACGGTACAAGGCGGGGTAACAGTATACCTTGTGACGAGAGAGAAATTCCAAGGCACACTAAGTAAAAACCGTTGTTTGAGGAGACGTTTGAATAGGCAAAGCAATTCTGAACTACTATACCTTTTGGAAATGTCTGCACTTGTCGTCAACATTGTTGACCACAAAATAAACGTTATGCATACCACAGGGAAGAATCTTCTGCGTAGGTAATATTTGCAGTATTCCTAAATAAAAATACATGGTTGCATCGCTTTTGCGATTGTAAATACAAAAATACGCCTTGAACATACCCATTCATCTTTCTCATGTAGACCTCAAGGAGTGGAATTGTGACCTGCCATTCAAAGACACCAAAGGGTGAAAACACGGTGGAGTGTATTGTTGGATAACGGTACCGAGAATATAAAGGTGCCATTTTCGGAATTAGCAGTCGTTTCATAGGAGAGAAAATGCACGAAAAGTGAAAGCACAGGGCGACGCCAGGTACGCTTTGGGGTACCACAGTTCATGACGTCACAAAAGTACTGAACGGCGAAAGCGCTTTGGAGAAGCATGTGCATATGTTTTCTGCAAGGAACAGTTCCTGAGTGGTTGAGCAAGGGAAATATACGTAAATCAAAGCTTTCCATGAGCTCATCTTGCGTAAAACACACACCGATCCAATTGCACTTTTTTGCCAAACTTTAGCAATTAGCACAATCTTGCCATGTTTTACACGATTGGATGTTTTACACGTTTTACAAGATTGGATATACATTGTAAAGTAATTTTAAATATCAAATGAGGTGCTCGGCCGCAATAACTGTAAAACACGTACTGTGCCAGCAAACTATATAAATTTTTTTCTGTTTTTTGTACAGCTAGATAATTTTGTAAATATTTGAAAATTGCGGCATTAAGCTTTTAACGTTACAAGAATCATTCTCTGGTTAATGCACGTAGTGAACATGTTTCTGCATTTTAATTTAGGTGCTGGCAGTGCACATCAATTGTACTTGTCTTTTGTTTTTGGTGTAAGGCTTTGTGTGTATTGTCAAAAAGACTGCCTGAAAGTGAATTCCGCAAGTCGAGGAGTGGTTTACGAGGTGCGCGTTGGAGCCAATCTGTAGAATGCGGGTGCAAATATTGGAGGAGCGCATGTAAGATTGCGTTTTGAACTGCTTGATAGAGTGCCGCAAGTATTATTGCAAAGCTAGTCGCCACCACCCGGTTAGAAGCTAGACACTGCTAACGAGCTAACTTGGCTTAGGTAGGCTCAGTCGACGGTAGCGCTACCGTTAAAGGGCTACTGAACTGAATTTGTCAAACATGTCTTGTTCATTTACCCTACACTATCTCAAATCGACCACTTTTCATTGTTTATATGGTGAGCGAAGTAGTGTTCAATTTATACAGCCTGGAAGAAAAAATGATACCATGCGGAGTCTCCAGTGGCCGCAATAACTAACAGCAGTGACGTGAAATCGAAGTGAAGTGTGATTTTACGTTGTCTAAGATTGGTGTTCGAACATGTTTTGGTTCTGTTTTCGGGCCACAACAGCGGGCACGCGATGGTATTGATGGATGGCTATTCTCTATTAGTCAGTAATCCTCACAATATCACAATTCGTGCGGATCGTTCTTGGAAGGATTGCTGCAAGGACTTAGATTTTCTGCGAAGATACGCATTGAAAATGTATCATTTGTAAGTGCTCATCTCTCGTTTAAGATGTGCGGCGAACTATTTTTTAATATTAAGCCCGACCAATGTATTAGACATGGCAAATTATATTTTGACTGGGTACCAATAAAATTATCTGAAGCATTATGCTA
Source organism: Haemaphysalis longicornis (assembly GCF_048455015.1). Taxonomy (NCBI): domain Eukaryota; kingdom Metazoa; phylum Arthropoda; class Arachnida; order Ixodida; family Ixodidae; genus Haemaphysalis; species Haemaphysalis longicornis. The sequence goes on along the minus strand of NW_027526353.1, from coordinate 92,669 downwards.
AATACCGCGGGAAACTCGCGCTACTCTTTTATAATAGACACGGTATGGGAACCGACTACGGGGGCACCCAATGGTGCTTCACTAGGCGCCAAAGCTGCCCCAGAGATGACGACCGTTGCCTCTCCCCCTACTCTACAAAGATTCATTAGCAGTACCTTTACAATTTGGTGTTTTTTTCGAAATAGGTAGGACAGATCTACCTTTTCAATTCAGATTTTATTTTGGATAAAAGCTTTTTGCACCTTTCATTCCTTCTATTTTCTACTTCAAATCCTTACCACAAGAGGACCCACGCCAATGAAGGCCCAGCGGAAGTAGATTCATGCGTAATTTTTGTTTTGATTCTTTAAAACTCAGCTGAGAAATAGGAACGCCATGTACACACAAAATATATTCAAATTTGCCCGGCAATATATATATCTATATGTATATATATATATATATATATATAGCGAATCAGAATAGGAAATGAGGGGTCGTAGAAATAACACTGAAAATAAGGGTTGCCAGTCAAGAAAACCTTGAAAGCAAAGGGGAAGATGTGGTAGGTCATTGAAACAGATAAAGAATTTCGAAAGAAAGAAAGAAAGCGGAGAAAAAATGCTCGCCAGGTGGGATCCGAACCCACGACCTCCAGAATACCGGTCTGGTGCGATAACCACTACTCTACCGGCGGGGCGATTTTCTGCTCCGCTTTATGGGGTATTTATGTCAATGTAATTTTTCCTGTGCTTGGGGGTGGCAGCCTGCACCACTCTGACTTCTCGGGGTGAAAGGGACCTTCTTTTTAATCCCCGGGCCGTGACTTGAGTATCTATGACATGTCGAGAGTGGTCAACCAGCGTTGAACCCTCTTAAGCTCCCTATGGCACCAAGACTGCCAGAACAGAGGCCCTCCCTATGCATGTAGCGAATCAGAATAGGAAATGTGGGGCTCGTAGAAATAACACAGAAAATAAGGGTTGGCAGTCAAGAAAACCTTGGAAAGCAAAGGGCAGGATGTGGTAGGTCATTGAAACAGATAAAGAATTTCGAAAGAAAGAAAGAAAGCGGAGAAAAAATGCCCACCAGGTTGGATCCGAACCTCCGACCTCCAGAATACCGGTCTGGTGCGATAACCACTACGCTACTGGCGGGGCGATTTTGTGCTCCGCTTTCTGGGGTATTTATGTCAATGTAATTTTGCCTGTGCTTGGGAGTGGTAGCCAGCGCTACTCTGACTTCTCGGGGTGAAGGGGACCTTCTTTTTAATCCCCGGGCCGTGACTCGAGTGTCTACGACATGTCGAGAGTGGTCAACCAGAATTGAGCACTCTTAATCTCCCTATGGCACCAAGACTGCCAGAACAGAGGCCCTCGCTAAGCATGTAGCGAATCAGAATAGGAAATGAGGGGCTCGGAGAAATAACACCAAAAATAAGGGTAGGCAGTCAAGAAAACCTCGGAAAGCAAAAGGGATGATTTGGTAGGCATACCTCGGCAATGTTGGGGCAGCTCACTCTAACTCACTCACAATTTTTTTTTCGAATCACCACTAACTCAAACTCAGACTCAATGGTGAGCAGCACATCCGCGCTTACTCAAACTCAAACTCACACTGAGCGCGACACTCAAAACTCACTCGGACTAAAAACTCAAAATGTACTCAAAACTCAAAATGTACTCAAAGTCAAAATGGACTCAATATTCAAACTGCACTAAACTCATAGTGCAATCAGAACTCAAAATATACTCAAACTCAAAATGGACTCAAAACTCAAAATGTACTCAAACTCAAAATGGACTCCTAAACTCAATATGTACTCAAAACTCGAAAATCTGCTCAAACTCAAAATGGACTCACAACTCAAATATACTCAAAACTCAAAATGTACTCAAACTCAAATTGTACTCAGAAGTCCAAATGTACTCAAACTCAAAATGGACTCAAAACTCAAACTGCACTAAACTCAAAATGGACTCAAAACTCAGAATGTACTCAAAACTCAAAATGTACTCAAAACTCAAAATCTGCTCAAACTCAAAATGGACTCACAACTCAAAATATACTCAAAACTTAAAATGTACTCAAACTGAAAATGTACTCAGAAGTCCAAATGTACTCAAACTCAAAATGAACTCAAAACTCAAACTGCACTAAACTCATAGTGCACTCAGAACTCAAAGTATACTCAAACTCAAAATGGACTCAAAACTCAAAATGTACTCAAACTCAAAATGGACTCAAAACTCAAAATGTACTCAAAACTCAAAATCTGCTCAAACTCAAAATGGACTCACAACTCAAAATATACTCAAAACTCAAAATGTACTCAGAAGTCAACATGTACTCAAACTCAAAACGGACTTGAAACTCAAAATGGACTCAAAACTCAAATGATACTCAGAACTCAAAATGTTCTCAAACTCAAAATGTACTCAAAACTCAAAATACTCAAACTCATAATGTGCTCAAACTCAAAATGGACACAAAACTCAAATTGTACTAAAAACTCAAAATGAACTCAGAACTCAAAATGGGCTGAGAACTCAAAATGAATTCACAACTCCAATGGCCTCACAACTCTCTTGTGCTAGGAATTTACTCGGGCTCAGCTGGACTTTGATTTCATTAGCATTCAGTGTTTTTGAATTCAAGCGCTGTAAAAATGTTACGGGTTCAAATTCGGGAGCTCAAACTCTTGAATTCGGCACGACCTGACACCGTAGCTCCTGTGAGGTCGGAAACAATTTTTGTTGAAGATTTATTACAGCTATACTTGCTGCCCAAGATGACTTGCACTGGTTGCAAGCAATTGAACGTATATATTGGATGCCAAACTCTTGATGTAGGCTCCGTGTTCGTGTGCATGAAAGAGGCGGTCCAGACTTGATGGTGTGTGATGTCCCTGGATCAAAGCAAGCAAGATTGGGTGAGGGGACGTGCGCTGAATGCTTCGTTCCTTTACGTCGAATCTGTTTAGGGTTACGGTTCCATGCATTCTTGCTCTGCATCCTGAAAAAACGCCTTTTATCAAAGCAAACTGTCCCCACGAATCGCTCAAGCGCGAAGCGTTCATGGATATGCCATGGCTTTTTTATGCGTAGCATTCTTTGTCGAGTACCCCCCTCCGCATACTCCCGGCAGGATCGTGTAACGCCCTGCATTTACACAAAAATGCAGATATCACAGAAGTTCAACCAGTAATCACTATAAAAGCGTAAATGCAGAGAATTGATGATACTAAATCTTAAAAAAAATAATAATAAGAAAAATGATCGAATATAGCAAACCGTGTAACACGGGAGTCATGTATAGTCCCTAATTCGGTTACAATTCACAGAGATGTGGCGCTAAAAAATGTGGGGTATCAAATTGAGGGTCTTGAGGAGGGAAATCACGTGGGACAAAAAAGTGCCTTGGTGTTTGCTGAGGCACTTGTATTAGTTTGTATTAGTTTTTACTAGCATTTTATAGGTGCGATGAGCTCTCGCAGCTCGGAAAAGCAGAACGCTACCGTTCTAAGCGATTACTGCCACCGTACCCAGCTGTTAACTTCTAGCACGAACGCGTGTGTGTGTGCGTGTGTGAGTACGAGTGTGCGTGCGCGTGCGCTTGCGTGTGTGTGTGCGCGTGTGTTGTATCAGTCATCTGTTCTTTCATTGTGTTTCACATGTCGTCGTTGGCCAACGGCAGAGCCCGAGTTAATTCTTTTCCTTCATATTGTTATCTTTTGCTAGTTTTTACTAGTTGCGCTGATTTATTATTGCAAAAAAATCAGTTCGACCGCACACACAAAGTGCACCTGCTTATTTTTCGGAAGTGTTTTCCTTCTGTCGCAATGTCTGTATATGTCTTGGTGGCTCTGTTGCCTCTCTATCTCCTACACTTTACAAAGAAGTTATTGTCTCACATGTAATTAGCAATTGTGGATTTGAGTGCATGTTGGTACACTGTGGGAAGGAAATTACGGACAAGAAACACGGCCGCAAGGCTTATTGATAAACAAATGTGAAATTCGCTTTTCTGATAAGCTCTGCTGCCCCTGTTACCTATGGTCGTCCACAATTTCCACGACACCATTTGTGTCGAAGAATTTGCTTGTTTGTTGGGACACGGGGAAAAAGAGGTAGTAACGTTTGAATGACAGTTATTAGCAGAGAGTTTTTGAGTCTGGTGATTGTAGTTCGAGAGCTTGGCATGGCTTTGGTTTTTACCCCATGAAGTCCTGCCTCGATGATTCATCAATTAGCCGCCAGTATTTTTATTACAAGGGTTTTTTTATTTCTAGGAAGCAATGGACATCGCTGGACAAACCTTCGTATGTAATAGCACAACTGTCTTATGGGTTGGCAAGGAATTTTGGTTAAACCCGACCCAGAACTAAGGAAAGATACCTTTAGCTATATCCTCATTACTGTACCCAAAAAGCGTTTTGATATTTGTCCCACGTGGTCCCCCTCGACGAGACCTTTAGTTTGATATTCCACACACCCTAGCAGGGTCATATGCAATTTATACCAGTCAAACAAACCATGACTCATATGACTGTAACCAGGACGCATTATTTATGTCTGACGTGATTCCCCTAACTAAAACCTTCAATTTGACAGCCAAGAAACTTTAGTGGCCTCACCTTGTATTTAACCCATCTTACGACTCATAATGACTATCTTATGATTAAAACCACGAAGCCTTTTTTTATTTGTACCAGGTGACTCCCCTCGTCAAGTCCGTAAATTTGATACCCTACATGCCCTGGCGGGGTCACTTCAAATTTTAACCCACTATAAGACTCGCCGTGACTATCTCATGTTTATAACCAGGCAGCATTTTTGTTTTTCTCCTACGTGATCAGGCTCATCAAGACCATTAATTTGTACCTATCACATCCTAGCGGAAACAATTTTATGGTAAACCTATCAATGACTAGCCATGACTATCTCATGACATAGCCATACCAAAATTTTGTCCCACGTGATTTCCCTTATCGAAGCATTCAATTTGATGCCCCGCACACCCAGTGGTGTCATTGTGAATTTTAATAAATATTATGACCCACCTTGAATATGTCATGGAAATAATCAGGAAACACGTGGGAACCCTCATCGAGACCTTTCTTTTGATACGCCACACGCCCTAGTGTCACGAACTGAAATTTTACCTGAGTCTATGGCTAACCATGACTACGTCATGATATAACCATAACGCATTATTTTCCGAATGATTTCCCACATCGAGACATTGAATTTGATTTCACACTTGAACTCGCAGCGTCATTTTGTATTTTAACCCAATCTATGACTCATTATGACTGCCTGGGGACTACAATCAGACAGCATTTTTTTATTCACTCCGCGTGATTACATTAATCGGGACCTTTCATTTGATACCTTACACAGCTTAACGTCATCAGTTTGACTTTCCACCCAATTATATGCCGTCATTATTCTGTCTAAAGGGGCGTTGCGCAGTAATTTCATCAAATTCATTTGGAAAAGCAGAAGGGACAGCTCCCGCCGCCTTTCTCCACGGCTTTCACCTCTTGCTTTCTGACCCCTAGTATATCAAGCTGTTAACAGTAGCATGCGAACAACCAGCAAGCCAGTGCCACCATGTGCTTTCCTACCACCCTTTCTCACCCTCTTAGTGAATCATCAGGAGGAAAAGTTAAGACAACCCTTTTTTATGACCTCACCCGTCAGTTATCACTCACGCGCCGAGCCGCGAAAACTTGGTATACAGCATGTGCTTAGAGTCATGAAAATTCTACAGGAAAATAAAAAAAATGAGACACCCCTCCCTCCCAACCGACCATGCGGATCGCGAATGGTGCCGTACCCACAGGTAACCTGAATTCCGAGCCCGCTGCGACGCATGAAACTTAACAGCCAACCATAGCTGCGTGCTAGGCTACTCATATGTACTCAAACTCAAAATGGACTCAAAACTCATATATACTCAGAACTCAAAATGTACTGAAAACTCAATATTGCAGCGAACCATGCATTGGGTTTGTTTGTGTTTTGCTTTTACCGCCCGGCTGCGCCGGTCGGTGTTATGTCTGTGCCAAGGGAAGCGCATGTTCCATTCTTTCTTTCTGTGCCGCATGTGTTATCTGTTCTGATAGGGAGATCATTCCGATCTAACGTGAACAGCCAGGAATATACTTCTTGGATCTACAATGTTCTAGATGCGAATCGACGGTTCGAGAACCACGTGCGCCGAAAGTTAAAAAACCTGCAGAGGAGACGCCGGGCTATTCGATTCTGCGACGCTCGCCGACGCAAGTCACTTTGTTGACCCCTGCTTCGCCGCCTCTGTATTCTCTTGAGTTGTTAGGGGAGCACAATTTCGCTCCAATAAACTTGTTTCTCCTTCAACACAACTGCGTCGTCCTTGGCTTCGTGACATCTGGTAGAGGTGCTGGGTACTCACCCTTTATGCTCTCTACGACATCTGGAAGCCGCCAAGCCAGCCCAACCTGAGAAAGCCGCCGACTGCAAGCATTGCTACCCGAGTTCGGTCTCTTGCCAGAAGGACCCAAGGGAAGGAACGCTGCAACCAACACCATGGTGCAAGAAACAACGTCGCCAATCGTGCTGCAGCAGCCCCGGGAACCGCCGTCGCGTCGTTCCGGGGAGCCCCCGCTGAAGACCCCGAAGAATGGTTGGAGAAGCTGGAGCGCGTCCGCATCTTCAACAGGTGGGACGACGAAGAAACTTTCCGGCATGTCGTCTTTTACTTGGAAGATGCTGCTAGAACTTGGTTCGAGAACCATAAGAGTTCTTTGACCGACTGGACTCAATTCAAAAGGAAGTTTCTGAAGACATTTACTACCGTTGTTAGAAAAGATCGAGCTGCGCTTTTGCTTGAAACTCGGACACAACACCCCAACGAAGGGGTCGTGATCTTCGTTGAGGAGATGAAGAAACTATTTCGCCGCGCTGACCCCGAAATGACCGAAGAAAAGAACTTACGCTTCTTGATGCGCGGTGGCAAGGAGGAGCTGTTTGCTGGACTTGTCCGCAACCCGCCCAAAACCGTCGGCTAATTCGTGACCGTAGCCAGCACGGAAGCAACAAACACACGAACGCACACACACACGCACACACGCACACCAAGACGCACACAAA
>NW_027526353.1:0-85531 GCF_048455015.1 Haemaphysalis longicornis | reverse complement strand
AGCGGCAGCCCAATTTGCAGCATAAACAAATTATACTTAAGCCGATGGAAAATGAAAACGCACTGTATAAAAAAAATAACTTCGGCGTAAAAGCTATGACTTTACGGTTTTTCTTAGCATGGGCGATAACAGCTGAGGTTTGAGTCCATGGAGGAAGGAATACTCAGGAGAGGCCGCTAGCAACCCATTGCATTGCGAAAAGTGTGGAGGAAGTGACGTCATTTTTCTTGAGCCAATAGACAATGTTGCGTACTTGTTTACAACTGCGGCGGCCAAATTTTGGCGAAAAGTACATACAAATTTTTAAGGCGCTTGGTATGTGGCTACCTCGCTACGATTGCAAACCAGCGCAGTCGCTACGACAAAAGTTTTTAGATTAGCTCAGTTTGAAAACTCCGCCGTCGGAGGAAGCCTTAACTCGTACCCCGGCCGCAGCGGCGCTTCCGTCGCGTCGAGATCAGGTTGAGATCGGCGGAGCGAGCCGCTGCTACTGCCGGCGACCTGCCGGGAAAATCCCCTCGCTCAGCGTTGGCGAGAGCCATAGTTCGTTCTTTGCTCACTTGGCGTTTCTTCGTTGTGAAGTGAAGTGAAATTATAGCTTCTGAGACGTAGCGCGCAAAGACCTCATTGCTGTACGACCCCAAGCAATGCTCCTGTCGTCTGCGTTCGCCATCCCGCGAGCCTGTTGCTATGACGACGAATAACCCTACTTTGCGAGGCTTAAGAGCTGAAAAATCGTCCTTTTATCTAAAAAACTATGGCCGTTTTTCAATTGAAACTTTGGGTGAGTGTTAGAATGGGCAAATTGAAGGCGAAATCAACAGTTTGAACATAACATCGCCCAGAGGAATTAGGGACGAAGCTGTTTTCGCTTCAAAGCGGGAGGGCAGGGCGACGCCATGTTAGTCAAATCACACCGGAGACAGCAAAGGATGATGGGATAAAGGTCTGGGCTAAGTGGGCTCAAGTCATGGCAAGGCTTGACTTCACAAATGTGACGTCAGGGCCTCTCCTAACCTTCCCTTTCTTCCCTGTTTGAGTCGCTATGGACCGCTCACCTTAAGTACGTTCCCGCGCTACGTCGCCAATTTTGCGTTGTAGAGTTAAGGCTCTAAAGATTTCCCCCAAAACACCCAGATTTTATTCCCCTAAAGGTTACGACAGTCTTTAAGTACTCCTGATAGACGAGTATACGACATCTCTCAAAATAAAACACACCCGAGGAGCCTAAGCTTCAGTGGGCACCTGTATTACCCAAAAGGTCATTTCTAACGCTACAATATTACTGCAGTCTTCTGCATTAATACTCACTGATAGGTGTGCTTTTAAAAATTGTAGCCTTGGTGTGCACGCTCATATATAAGCTACCAATTTTTTAGGGCCGCTCGAGAGAAAATAGCTAAGCGCTTACACGTGTATAAAAGAGTCGGTTAATAACTCCTGCTTCGTTGTTGAAGGGGGATAATGCTCAGCGAAACGTTGTAACACCTCGTGAGCTTAGTACTTAGTAAACCAGAAAAATGCGAGATATTCTATGTATGGTGAAAACATTTTTGCAGTTTCTTACTATTCGGTTTTTTGCAATTTTTTAAAAATATTTTGCGGATTTAAATGTCTTTGTACAATTACTTCTTTTATAATAAATTTTAAATATCTAAAGTGCACTTGCAACATAAATTTATAAATAAATAATTCTGAAGCCATTTATTAAATATTGTCTTACTCGTTTGAACGATTATCAAGATATGACAATTTTTGTGTTCTAGGGCCGCATCCATAATACGAAAAACAACGTCATACACAAGATAGATTGATTGCACAAAGTGCAAAAATCACGAATTAGACCTAGCTCTGCTTCCGGCAGGGTGATACATAATATGAAGTGCATGGTACAAGTATTTATTCCAAACGAAAATTTAACCTGTAGTCCAGGCAGTCAAACAAGCGTCATGAGCTCCCACAACTAGCAGCTGCCAACGTATAAGGTGTCAGCTCGGAAAAAGCATTTGAGTTGGAAACTTGGGACTAAACTACTATGATAACCTCTAAGGCTAACCTAAGCAATCACGCAATATTGAATCTCGCTGCTGGACACTTCCGGCTGGACGTTGGGATGCACTAGGAGGACGTTAAGATCGATAAAGAGGGAGTCGGGAAGCATAAAAAATTGACTTGGCTAAAAAAAGGCTAAGTTTCGCGACAATCGGTACACACGGAATATACCAACGGAAGACCATGTGGACGTGAAGGTTGAAGGATCCCCCTTCGAGCATAAAGGGTTCGCGAGCCCCAACTCGCCCGACGAAGTAACGCCGATCCGCATGAGAACAAATCACCGGTTTATTCCGGGAAAACCAAGGTAGGAAAAAACAAACAAAACAACTTAAGAGCAATAAAAAGAGTACAGCAAGCAATCACGGAAAGCGCGTAAAGAAAACACTGCGGCGGTTGGCGCCCTGCTTGTCCAGAAAGTTGCAGCATGGTGTCGTACACTCACGACGACGTCTGCAGTCACTTGGGCCGACGACGGGTAAAGAGCGTCCGCCGCGGACGCTGGTTGCTCCTGGCTATCCGGGCGACATTGCTGTGGCTGGCCGCCCGTCGGTCCCGTCCGCAGCCCGCGGTAGCAGCCGCTCTCGCGTGTGCCCCCGTGCGCACTCCCCCCCGGCTCTCCTGTGAGCGGCGCTTTTACGCCACTCCGTTGGTTGTGCGCATGTTCCTGGTTGCATGCGCACTGCACGTATTTGTCCCGCCTCACTGTTCATCACACACGCGCGCATGGGCTCATGACGCACTGACGCCAGTATCGCTGTTCGACGCGCGCACTTCACCGTAATCACCCTGCGCGGGCGCTCGTAGGGGCTGCGTCCCTACACTCCTCCTCCTCCAAGACCGGACAACTCCCGAGTTGTCCGAGAAGCGCTGGGGCTGCCGTAGAGGAAGACTTCTCCAGTGGGATTGAGATGAATGCGGGTTTAGGAGGGTCTCCCCGCTCGAGCCATGTTGCTGTATCGTTCAGCGGGTAGGGCATCCTGGAAGAATATGAACAAGATTATATTTCTTCCGAGTGCCGTTCGTAATATCTCTTAAGGTCGTCAATGTGTACGGGACCCGTATGCCGTCCTCCGTTTAGGTTGCGAAGGCGATATGTCAGCCGAGATTGGCGCTTTGTTACCTCATAAGGACCTTCCCATCGGTCAGCCAGGGAAGCAGCAAACCCTTTTGCTGCATCGCTCAACGGATGTGTGCGGCGCAGTACCAGGTCCCCGACAGAAAACTCAACCCGGCGCCGCCCCTTGTCGTACTGCCGGCTGTGTTCGAGTCGTGCCAAATCCAGGTGTTGCCTGGCCTCCTGGATGGTCTCGTTCAGGCTGCTGCAAAGATCCTGCGCATACTTAACATAAGTGCGAGGGCGCACCTCGACCTGGTCAATGAATGAATGTTCAACAGGAAAACACAGGTCGCGGCCAAACAGCAGGGCTGCCAGTGTAAAGCCGGTCGAGCGATTGACCGTATTCCTAGTTGCAAACGCCATTTCCGAGAGGCGAGCATCCCAGTCTTTGTGGCATTCAGTGAAGGCCACCAACATCATCTTCAAGTTCCTGTTGACACGTTCCGTAATGTTAGCTTGTGGATGGTACGGAGTAGTCTTTTTATGTACTACGCCCAGAACCGAACAAGTGTCCACGAAGTTCTTGCTGGTGAAGTACGTCGCATTGTCCGTTATGAGTTGTTCTGGAAATCCAAAGCGGGTGAACGTATCCAACAACTTGTCCCAGATCAACTTTGAATCAAGTTTACGTAACGCGTAAAGCTCGACCCACTTGGAGAAATGATCTGTGACCACAAGGAGGTAGCGATTGCCCTTTACCGATCTTGGGTATGGACCCATCACGTCGCAAGCCGCGATCTGCCAAGGGAAGCGGCTCTCGACTGACTTCATGAGGCCAGGTGATTTACCTCCTCTTGGCTTTACAGACTGGCAAACTGGGCATGTCTGGACGTACCTCATTACCTCCTTTCTTATGCAAGGCCATGTGACAACGCGGCATAGCTTTTCGTATGTTTTCTGTCCGTCACTATGACCTGCGAGGGCGGTGTCGTGGTAATATTCCAGAAAAGACCGCCTTAGGCGCTTTGGTACGAATACCCGAAAGGGATACTCACCACTCTCCGTATCCGCACTTGGGATGTACCGCAGTAGCAAGCCGTCTTGGCTTTGGACGTAGCAGTCGTAGTCCGGGGCCCGTGCTGCTGTAGTATCGTCGTTCTCCGCGGCCGTAATGGACTCCCGAATGCGCTTGCACTGTTCGTCGGCCTGCTGCGCTTCAAGCATCTTCTGGCGACTGACCAGGGTTCCCCAGGCTTCTGCAGGCGTTGTAACCGCGAAGACCTGGGGTTCTGGTTGCTGTTGTGCTGGTAGGGGTGCGCGAGACAAGGCGTCCGCGGCTTTGTTGCTGGTGCCCTTCTTGTATTCCACCTTGTAGTGATACTTCTGCAGGTTTAGCGCCCAGCGTGCGAGGCGACCCGCAGGGTTCTGAAGCCGTGACAACCATGACAGTGCTTGGTGGTCAGTCTGTATCGTGAAATCTGCTCCATCCAAGTACATGTTAAACTTTTTGAGGGCGAACACTATGACAAGACACTCCTTTTCGGTCACTGAATAGTTCTGTTCGGCCGCCGAGAGAGTGCGGCTGGCGAATGCCAGACGGTACAGTTCGCCGCTATGCTCCTGTAGCAAAACAGCCCCTATGCCGTACTCACTTGCATCGGTTTGGACAACAAAGGGGCGGTTGAGATCTGGCAACCGCAGGCTTGTGGTGTCGGCGATGGCTGTAGATAGGGCCCCAAACGCCTGCTCCTCCGAAGCCGTCCATGACCACCTGGCACCCTTCCTTAGCAGCTGATGGAGGGGCCGTGCCAAGTCCGCACAGTTCGGAATGAAGTGCCTGTAGAAGCCGACCATACCCAGGAAGCGCTGCAGACTTTTGACGTTCTCTGGGTACGGGAACTGCAAGATCGCCTTGAGCTTCTCCTTGTTTGGCCGGACTGAACCTTGGTCCACAACGAAGCCCAGGAGCTCGATCCTGCTGGCAGCCAGTTGTACCTTGCGGGGGTTTACTGTTAGGCCTGCGTTCTGCATGCGCTCCAACACAGTCTGCAAATGAACAACATGATCGTCAAGGTTGTCTGAAAATACAACCACATCATCCATGTACGCCATCGCGTAGTTGAACTTCGCGTCCCCCAGCACAAGGTCCATCACGCGCTGGAAAGTTGCTGGGGAATTCGACAAACCGAAAGGCAGCCTCACGAATTCAAACAACCCTCTGGTCAAGTGAACTCTGTTTTCTCGATATCCTTTTCCGCTACAGGGATCTGTAGGAAACCTCTGCTACAGTCAAGTGTGGTAAACACCTTTGCTGAACCTAGTGCATACATAACCGCATCGATGGATGGAAAGGGATACGAATCTCTCGTGGTGATCGCGTTTAGGCGCCTGTAGTCTACGCACATGCGGACACTACCATCTTTCTTATCCGCCAACACAATCGGAACCGTCTCCCTGTGTCCGTGCGCGAAGTTCGTCTTTGATGCGGTACTCATACCCGGGAGGCAGAAACTCCAGCTTAAAGCGCTCCTTGAAGTCCATCATATGCTCAAATGGCTTCTGTTGACGTCTCCAAACACCGGCTGCCGACCGCAAAGCAACTGGCAAGATCCTGCTTATGAGCACGCTATCTGAAATTGCCACGGCTTGTTGGTAGTCCGACAATTCATAAAGAAAGTCGAAAACAGACTTCTTGTCTGTATAGCCTGTGTACGTTGGCACGGCTCAGTTTAACCGCAACGACGCATTGCAGTGACAGTTGCATTGGTTATCTTGTGGCGCCCGGACACTGCATAATGCCTCAGTGTTAAGATTGCTAGCCTGAAGCGCCAACAGTTGCTTTTCAAACTCGGCCTTCGATGCTATCAGTTGGGCCATCAAGTCAAGAATTGTCTTTGTGTTGTCTTATAGCGGGTCCGTCTGCGCAGTACCATCCAAAAGAAGAGCGGAGGCATTTTCGCTTAACTGAGGAACAGCATTCTCGTCCATCGACATAGCTGTAGCTGCAAAATACTGTCAACCAAGGCCTGAAATACAACCTTTCTGACCGGCGCAGAAATAAAAATGCTTCGAAGTGGGCGCGCCCGGACAATCAGCGGTTACACTTTGTCGACAAGCGCAAATTTTGTGGCGGGTCACTGACAGGATTTCGTGCGCAGCTTTTGGCCGCTCTTTTTTTAACGCCAGCTTTGTCGTTGAGCGTTGGCTTGCGGCAGACAATTGGAAGCATCCTCCGCTTGCCAGGTGATGCTCGCAAAGTAGGCACGGCCGGCTTTTGGGGCGCATAATCCGCCGGTCAACGCTGCGTGAAAAAAGGTTAGCGGCCCCAAGAAAGCATACACACTTCGGAAGCATCCTGCAAGCATTTCCACATGCAGGCGGCAGTGCAGCTCGCGGGGCGAGTCAAGGCTCGAAGACGAGAACAGGAAAAAAGAAAGAAATCACGTTTGGCGCCAGTGAAGGATCCCCCTTCGAGCATAAAGGGTTCGCGAGCCCCAACTCGCCCGACGAAGTAACGCCGATCCGCATGAGAACAAATCACCGGTTTATTCCGGGAAAACCAAGGTAGGAAAAAACAAAAACAACTTGAGAGCAATAAAAAGGGTACAGCAAGCAATCACGGAAAGCGCGTAAAGAAAACACTGCGGCGGTTGGCGCCCTGCTTGTCCAGAAAGTTACAGCATGGTGTCGTACACTCACGACGACGTCTCCAGTCACTTGGGCCGACGACGGGTAAAGAGCGTCCGCCGCGGACGCTGGTTGCTCCTCGCTATCCGGGCGTCATTGCTGTGGCTGGCCGCCCGTCGGTCCCGTCCGCAGCCCGCAGTACCAGCCGCTCTCGCGTGTGCCCCCGTGCGCACTCCCCCCCGGCTCTCCTGTGAGCGCCGCTTTTACGCCACTCCGTTGGTTGTGCGCATGTTCCTGGTTGCATGCGCACTACACGTATTTGTCCCGCCTCACTGTTCATCACACACGCGCGCATGGGCTCATGACGCACTGACGCCACTATCGCTGTTCGACGCGCGCACTTCACCGTAATCACCCTGCGCGGGCGCTCGTAGGGGCTGCGTCCCTACAAGGTATAGGAGAGCGTCGCAAAGCTTGGGAGCTTGGAGAACAACTGTGATGTGCCCCTTCGAAAACATTTAGTGCAAAGTAGTAGGATTATAGGTATGTGAACCGTACTGTCTCTTTTTGCACAACTGGCTTGGGTTGCCCAACACGGCCACATTATCCTGCCCTCCCTACTTCTTGGTGTATAGTATGTGGTATGACCCTTCAACGATAGCAACAAAAGTACTGCACATATTTTGACGACAACAGGCATCAAACCATGCCACCACACTCCTGTAGGATGCTGTACCAGTGCGCAGTATCGCGTAAAGAAGGGCAACTGCCAATCATTAAGTGAGACAAAACATCTCCGCAACAAAATACGTGCAGCTATAGAAGCTGCAGCTATAGAAGCTAAATTTTAACTTATTAAGATGCGGACAATGATCAGGTCCGTACATGGATCAAAAAACTTCAGTAATGTTTTTTCTCAACACTCGATTGTTTGCCCTTTCTTGCGCGAACAGTTGTAACTTTGAAATGAATAAATATTTTGCCGTGAAAATTTCAAAGCTCGCTTTTTTATTACAAGGCTTTGCAAAGATCTGCAATTTTAATACACGTATGATTCGTTTTGATGTTATCGTGATTTATATCAAGTATTGCAGACAAAAATGACAATTTTTCCTTTTTTTTTGTATTGTCTGTCAAACATGAGTCCAAAACATCGCATAGAAGAGATCCTAGTTATATGCACAGCGCGATTAGTTGGCTAGCTGTGAGCCATATATTTTGCAGTTTCTGCCATCCATTCAAAAGTTGCGGCTATTCCCGTAACAGCCAAGTTTGATGTATTTTTTGTAGATAAGAAGCATCAATAATAATGTTTTTCATATTTATCTTCTCAATATAATAAAAGACAGTACTTCATAAATTTCATGTGAAATAGAATTAACCAGTGGAAATTTTGAAAAATAAAAATAACAACGTGAGCGCCTCCGAATGAGCCATGTAAGAGGCGCTTTGGTATATAAATTTAATGTTTATTTCTTAGACACACAGACACAGACGTTTAAGCAAGGTGCAATTCGCGGCTCAAATCGAATGACGGTCGGGAAGCAAATCGGATGTCACTAGGGGCGAAACTTGGATGTCATATCGAGTCCCCGTGCTCCCCACCCACGCCATCGTCCACGGAGTGGAGATGCTGTCGTTTTCGTTGTTAGATGTGTCATTTGTGGCAGAAGTTTGCTTATCAACCAAAATATTGTTACCATGACTTTTTGGCCCACATTTGGATGATTAGTTCACGAATGGTCGGCGGCACCAGATTGTCCTACACGCCGTACCCAGCTCTGCAGAAAATATCGCAGAGACAACATAGTGTTTATTCTTTATTAATTAAGGGCATTTCTGAAGCGACCCTTATTCACATTTATTAACCATCAAAACATTGAATGATGTCAGACCAGCTTCGGTGTCTCGGAAATACCCTAACCAAATCACCACGCTAGGCCCCAGATAACGTAGAAAACCGCTTGGAAGATTGCGCCCTCTTTCGCGGTATGGACACTATTTGTCAATTTCACCGACGCCGCTTGAGCCATACCGCGACAACTTGCTGGCTTTTATTTCTGTTTTGACTGAAATTTGTTTAAACTGAAAGAAGTAGACTTCAGTACCTCAACAAGCTCTGTTAATGCACCGGAAGACTAATTCAATGAGTAAGTATTGCAAAAGTTTCACATCTCGCGTCCCATGAGTGTGTTACGGGCAGGTGGGACTTCATATGAGCCAGCAATAAAAAACATGCACCGCTCCGTATAACATTAACGATTAATGAACGCCAAGCTTTCTGGCGTTGTATTCTCTGGTGGGCCAATCCTACACGGTGAGTATCTGCTACTTATGACGCTCCTAAAACTCTTCTAGAGAGCCCAACTGAACTTTCTGCTGTGCACTCCGTAGGCCTAACGTTTGTGTTTGGGGGTGTACGGCGCGAATTAGTACCCGCTGCTTGGCGTTTGCTTGGAGAAGTTCGGAATGAAGCAATCGGATGAACGCCGGCTTCAAAAAGCGAAGGACCCAGGTTACATTGCGGACACGTTAAGCGTTTCGTTTGATCTTCCTGCTGTGTGAATCAGCGTGGAAAGGTATCAGTGAGGAAGATATTCTTCACTTTAAAACATTGTTTTCGGTGTGCTAACTGCACGCTAGAATGCAATAGAAGGTAACTACAGGCCCCTTTATGATCGTACAGTAATCAGTCTTAGAGGTGGGTTTGAGTGGCGGCTCACACTGCCTCAAACAAAATTCTGTAATGTCCCAGAACAGTCACCGGAAACTGGTTAAAGCATCACCATTCCTTCTGCAAGTTTCTTTTTCTGTACTATTTACTTGATCCTGGTGATAAAATTGATATTATTGGTATGAGGACAAGCAGTTCTTCTGATGAACCAAACTTGTATTTTGTCTTCATTGCCGTTTTCTAAAGCAGTAACTTCATTTCTGCAATCGTACAATAATGGGTCTTAGAGGTGGGTTTGCGCCGTGGCTGACAATGGGTCAAACAAAATTCTGTGGTGTCACAGAAAATTCGCCGGGAAGTGGTTAGAGCATTGCCACTGCTTGTGTATGTTTTTTTTCTACTATGGGCTCGATGCTTGTGATAAAATTGATCACTCTTACTGATCAACCAAATTTGTATTTTGACTTCATTGCCCACTTTTCTATTTGCAATAAGTTCATTTGCTGGCCTAAGTAAAGACAATGGCGGCAAAAGCAAAGCCAAGGTTAGAGAAGTTGTCTGTTGCTACATGAAAAATAGGCAGCGCAGCTCTGCGTTGTCTATAAGGCCTTTTTATGTGCTTTAAGACACAACGGATGGGGGAGGGCGTCTATCTGCCGTATTTTCTTCCTGTGGTTGAGCGCGCATTGTAACGCACGGAATGACGCCGGTGGAGGGAGCGATCACGGTGAACAACTGAGGCTAATGACACTGATAGGGAAGGAAGCGCAATGAGGAAGGTCCAGGACAGTGCTGAGAAAGTATGAGTAGGCAATCGGCGCAAAGCATTCTCGAACTAGGCAACAAAATGCTCCATGCGCGAAGGTCTGGCTGAAACAGCTGAGAGATGATTAGCGGGCCGCCGCCGCTTCACCGAGCGGAAGTCTCAGGCCCGGCTGCTGGAAAGCGCGCTTTGGCGTCATGTACCCTTTCGATCCAACAGTAGCCCTATTATCGAAATAACCGCGCTACACCCCGCTTGGACCACAATGTGTGACCAACTCCATTGACCAACCTCCCACGAATAGCAATACAAAACGGTCTCAACAGCTCTTCCAAAACAGTAATGGACGTAACCCGCGAACGTGCTTCGTCTGCCACTTCTGCTGAATGAGCTGCCCGAGCGCAGACGCAAGGTGGCTGGCTCTATATTTAAGAGGTTCACGCCGCCGAAGCCGTACCGAAGGTCCCCTTACATCAGGAACCTGCCGGAAGAGGAGTGCTTGTCGGTAAAACATGAAGTGTACAAAACATACTCTGGCCAATATTTACATAAAACCATCCTCTCTCCTCTCTGCATTACTTGGCCCATGCATAGGTGCATTGCGGCCACGCTGACATTTTGCTTCGAGAGTATATAAATTTCAGAGTAATCTTTGAGCCCTTTGGTACCTGCAAAATATCTTTTTCATTCATTGATGTTTCGTATTGTTTCCTTTGGCATTCATGCACAGTTGGGCAGCATAGGCAAGTAATGACACTCTTAATTTATTCTTGCTGAATATTCAGCCAGCCATATTTGATGTCATCGGCGAGTTTTTTTCACTGCAAAAGGCGTCCCTGTGAGCAGTCACCACAGCAAATTTCACCCAAAAAAGCCGTGAGCTGCCCGATGAGCCATTTATTTCTCTAGCGTTAAATGACTAAAGAAAAACTAAATTTCCACCCTGGTTTCTTCACTCCGCAACACCGAATTAAAAAGTGCAACGTAAAGAGAGCGAGTAACATACCCCCTGCGAGCGTGGGATGCTACTGAACTTTCGTTTATTATTGTTGTTACGAGACATCATCATCAACAGATGAAGAAGGCGCTGAGAGGGACGCGAGTGGAGTTCGAGTTCGGTTTCTTGCTTGAACGTCCCTGGGTCAATCAAACTGTGCCTTCTCTAAATAGCGGACTACCGCGTATCACTGGTGGAGAGTACTTTTCGGCCCCGTTCTGCTCTATCTACCCCTTCCGTGGCCCCATGAGACCTGATCACGGCTGGCTCACAGGCCCTGATCACGGATCTTCTAAACGGGCGTCATCTACAATGCGCCACCACGGCACCGCCTTATGAACCCCCCACGCTACTAAGCCGCTTGTCATCGTGAGCCACTCTCGAGAACCAAGTTTATTTTACGGCACCAAGGATGTCGACGTGGAGGACTGGGTCAGTCGCTATGATCGTGTGAGTGCCCACAATAGCAGGGATACCACCATTATGCTGGCTAACCTTTCGTTCCACATGAAACGTGCAGCAAAGACGTGGTACAATTCCAACGGAGCAACAGTTACAAGTTGGGACAGCTGCAAGGCATAGATGATTAAGCTCTTTGGCGAGTCATCTTGACGCCAGCTCGCCGCCAAAAATCAGCTTGCGTCGCGAGCGCACACGCCAATGGAGCCGTGCATAGCTTACATCTTAGACATACTGGCCCTTTGCCACAAAGTTCAACACATGTCCGAGCAGGATAAAGTTGACCACATTTTGAAAGGAATAGCAGATGACGCCTTCAATCTGCTCGTGTGCAAAGACTGCTCCACTGTAAGCTCAATTTTGAATGAGTGCAAGCGCTTCGAACAAGCGAAAAACCGTCGAATCACTCATAAATTCATGTGCCTTCCCAATACCACTGCAACGTCGTCATGTGAGAGCCCAGTTTCGACACCGCGCCCACCACCAGCAGAAACCACAGCAGATACGGTGACCCGTTTCGTCCGACCGGTGATAGATGCCATGACCCCAATCACCACTCAACACACCGTCGCTGACGTTCATCTGCCGGCACTCTCCGTTATACAAGCAGTTGTGCGCGACGAAATGGCCTGCATGGGCTTGCTGCCAGCCTGCCACGTGAACCATCCTGTCGGTTGGCAATTTTCCGCCAACGCCGGTTCCTGCAATCAATATGGGACAGCTCAGTCGGCCCCGACCCCTTTCCGCCAAGAGTGTGGGCCATGGCGGTCTTACAGAAACCCGGCGCAACGGAGAAAACCCGATGACCGGCCCATATGCTTTGACTGCAGGCGTGTGGTCTTGTGGTCCGGTATTGCCCGAGCCGCTGGTTTTCTTCCGCTCGAAACTCTTGGAACGACGATGTCCCGCAGTCTGCGACGAACCGCTCTCCTACCAGCTATCAGCAACGCAATGCCGCCGATACCGTCTACTCAGCCCCACGACTTGGCCGTTCCCCGTCACCGCAGCGGCTACAGTTTCACCCTCCGTAGCCCCACCGCTTCCATCACCGACCCACTACGGACGCCTCGACAAAGAAAACTAGCCAGTCCAGCTCAAGCAGGTGATGCTGCATTACTGACCCCGACCGAAAATCCTCTTTTGATGCTGCCGACGAGGAACTATTTGCTCGACGTGAAAGTTGATGGCATGCCTCTTCGGGCATTTATTGATACAGGGGTGCATATTTCCTTTATGAGTGCTAAGCAACGGACCAGCTTACGGAAAGTCCTGACACCTGGCCTTTCGCATGTTCCGGTTACGGACGGTGGTACAACGGCGATCGCTGGTATGTGCACCTGTAGCGTCACATTCTCCGGACACGATATCACTGTTATTTTCGCTGTTTTCGACTAATTTTCTGACGACGTGATCCTTGGCCGCGATTTTTTGACAGAGCATGAGCACTCATCGGTTGCTCTACAGGCCTTCTTCGTCTTCGGGTCCTTCATGCTACTCTGGTGTCCTGCACGCCAAGTAGGGCGTTCTGAGAAGCTGCTCACCCGTTACTATGTCCCCTACCGTGTCCTGCGCCAAGTGACTGCTGGGAACTATGAAATCACACTTATCATTTCGGCTGGCTCATTCCTCCCTTCAAAGAATGACATCGTCCATGTCGTCCATCTAAAGCCTTACCGTTCACAGCCTAGAGTTTTGCCCTGAGGAGCACCGAGACGGTGCTCTTATGGGAGGGGGTTTTGTTACGAGACATCATCATCAACAGATGGAGAAGACGCTGAGAAGGACGCGCGTGGAGTTTGGCCCCTTCCTTGAACGGCCCTTGGTCAATCATCCTGAGCAATCTGTAAATACCAGAATACCGCGGATCAATCCAATAAACAAAGAATGAATTTATTGCTATAAGCATGTGTGTAATGCTTTCTCAATAAAAGAACATCGCTTGCAATGGAATGTTCGCGCTTCCAAAAATCAGACACCTGAAAGAACACAGCTGAATTTTAATGTTGGTCGTCTTAAACGTGAGCTGGAGGCAGTTCATTACTCGTCCGTTTTGCTATTGAAGTACGAAAGAGAAAACGCTATCGAGCGTTGTTGCAGCGGGCTGCAGATCAATAGCTGCGTCGAAAGAACGGAAATGATTTGATTCCACGTTATGTACGCTCCATAGCTTGACGCTTACCAAACGGTCCATGGTGAAACGCACGTTCGCTGCGGGAACCTGCAGCAGCAATATCGTTTGCGAGAAACGTAGTTTTTCATCGCGCGGCCGCAGTTGTCAAGTTATGTGTTTCAGGCTACATGAGCAATTCAATATATCGGGTTAACTCTGGCACGACGACCCGAGTAACAAGAGAAATGAAAGCATTGAATGCAGACCAACGTTTTTCGCACCTCGGCATAATAGCTCAACGAGAGATTGAACACGCAGAAAGGGAAAAGGGCCCAAAAATGCTATCTTGAGGCTCAGTGAACTTGAGATAAGTCAAAATTATTAAACCAGAAATCAAATATTCCCAAAAGCGTTCTCGAGACGCATCAATTGATTCCAGGAAATCCTTTTGCTGCTTGGATTTTGAGGCGGAGAAGAGACGATGAAATCTAAAAACATGCCTTAAAAGATCTCCGCAGCCCGGCGTTTTAATCAGCTAATCAGTTAACGATATTTATATACTAATGAAAGCGTCTGTCGAGCCGGTGCGTTTTCAAAAAGCTTTTCTCACGCGTCACGTTTTAGCATCGCCATGAGTGATTTAGGAAGTCACCAAAATAACCTGTTCGGGGTGAGAAAATCCAATGAAATAAATCAAGAGCCACTACTTAACCATGAGTAAAGAAAGCATTCTTTAGAATGACCAACTGAATTACCTTTTTTTGTTTTCCTTCGCGCGAGAGCACGTTGCATTCTCGAATCTTATCAAAAGATATTCCATTATTACCAGAAATGTTTGGTATTGGCAACGGGTATTATTCTAATTTATAGATAATTCGAAAGTGCGCAATGTTGTTCGTCCAAGGTTCGTGTAAGTCGATGTATAAAAACACTCCCTAAATCGGATTCAAGTATAGTCTGCCACCGTTACTTCGAACTTCACCGCTACTGCCCCTCGGCTCTCTCCACAGGCGTCTCCGCATACACATCCGTTCCCTACACAGTCATCTGTGTGTCCTTCGTAAAGGAGGCATTAGGGAACAGAAGTTATGCAATCACTACACAAAGCCCGCAAGGCAGACGTTCCCTTCGCTGACAACTTCTATGTGGGCGAGATTGCAATGGCGTGTGTGGTGCACTGACCTATGAGGACGTCTTTCCTCAAATCAAACGTGCACAACCAGTCGGGGCCAGTGACGACGACGTTCTACAAGGCTGAGATACCAGCTCCAGGAGTTGCTGCTACGCACATGTGGGGGTGCCACTTCAGTGCCTGCATTTCTTTCATTGGGGGCTTCTCAGACGGGGTGAATAGCCGCGATGTCCGCTCTGCCATCCTGAACTTCAGTTGACACACTGAACGCTTTTTTTTGGAACACTTCATCTAACTCTGACTTGGCGTTTTTTTATATAAATTATGAATCCTCAATGCTTTCCAACCACATAAAAGTATTTTGTACTATGTCCGTGAATAAATAAGGAACCTTCTCTTTTACAACCACTGATGTTTCGACGTTCCAACGCCGGAACCCTGAGGGGATGCCAAGTCGTGGAATAGTAGCGTGTTAATTGGTTGTAAGAGTAAATACACGTGCAGTAGCGTATAAAATGTCTTCTTTATTTATCTATGAGTGGGGAACGTTTAGCGGTTTCTCGTTCTCGAAGCGAGGAATCGGCTATTCGACGCTGGAGTTTTGAAGCTCTGTCACGTTGCTGAACGCCATCTGGATCAGCTACTCGCAGCTGGCGTTTCAAAGCGGCCTCTCATTCTCGAAGAGACGTGTCCACTGCTCGACGCTGCCGTTTATGAGATGCGACCGCATCTCATTCACCCGCCTTGTCCCTGCATCCGGAGTCGTCGGCGTCCGCCACCCCATTCTCCTCGCCGCGCCAGCTGCGCTCTCCGCCGCTCACCCCCTCTCCTCTCCGATAGCGAACACTCTCTTGCGAGGGGCATTGGATTCGATTCGATTCGATTGGTTTGGCTTGGCTTTGTTTCGCCCGTAATTGGATTGGATTGGATTTGGATTAAAGTAGATTGTAATGGATTGTGTTGCGTCATAGCCGCGGTAGACGCGCTGGCGCCGGCGCGTCTACCTCTGTGCAGCCTTGCTTTCGGAGGTGCTCGCGGTTCTGACAGTGTGCTGGCTGGTGCTAGTTGAAGGTGTGCCAGCCAGTTCGCTGACGGAATCGTTGGCGTCCATTTCCAGTCATCAGACGGCGCAGTACCGAAGAGGACATTGAGCGGAGCGCAGACCGGGTATATTTGCAGAGAAGAGGGAGTGGAGAGGAGGAGCAGCATGCATGCGCGTGATTGCACAGCTGGTGTAGAGAGGGGAAAGAAGGAGCAGCGCGCATAGCGCACAGGTGGTGTGGAGAGGATGAGGGGAGAGAGTGGTTTTATCACAGGTGGTGTGGAGAGGCCGAGAGGTGCGGACGCCGGAAGACCGACGACAGAGGGTCGAGTAAGAGATGCCTTGCATTTAAAACAGCACGAGGTGAGGGGATGTGCTCTATGGCCTTATGGAATGCAGCACGAGACTTCAGTGTTGATGAGTGCGAGAGCAAGCCTTCCGCTACATTCGCTTTTTGGAGCAAAACGTGTTGGCTGTCGTGTTTAAGAACAAACGACAGGATGCAATTGCAAATTTTCAAGCATCAAATTTTTCACAATTAAGAAAAAAAGTTGACCTGCCTTTGGAAAGATTTCACATTGCTTACTTCTTTGCAGTCCTAGTGCCTTTCTGTTCTTCATCACTGTTGTTAGTTCAAACCGAATTCATTCGAACTCAGATGGCTTCCTTTTTGCGGTAGTGATTAACGTTCTTTCCATTTATAGCTTGGACTTCAAGGAAAAATAGCCGTATACTAAAAAAGCTTTGCTAGCAGAGGCCCAATCTCAATATCGGGGGAAAAGAGTTGAGCGAAGGTCAAACCGAAATTCTGGCCTAAAATACATAATCACATTCGGTGTGCAGAGCACTGTCCCATTTATGCTGAATGATGAGATAGTTTTCCGAACAGAAATCTGTAATTAGGGCTCTTTACAAATGAGCAACTCATGAGTACAAGGTTCAGCACTGTGAACACGGCTACGGACTAATTTGCCTAACCAGTAATTCCCAAATGTCCGCGAGAAAAGCAACATAAATGCGAGTTTGTTTCGGGCGGTTACAGAAGATTAGGCGCGGTGGCCGGAAATAAAATCACTGCGGTATCCCGACTGATGCGGATCGGCGAGATTTTTCTTGGGAGAAAACTCCCGATATAGGTACTTCGTTTAAAGCGTCTTTACGCTAACTTACCGTGGCTCAAACGCCTATGACTTATGCCGGTAGAAATTTGTAAAGCGTTAAACAAGGACGCCAGAATTAATTTCAAGCCACGTGGTTGTGGTGCTGCCATGTTCAATTTTACTCTATTAAAAATTTCATTCCCCCTGTTTCACAAAACCAGAGGGCGATATCACTGCTGATGTGATCACCTGGATGACATTAAGGACCGCAAAAATGCAAAACCGGTTCATGGCGAATTAACTCAGGGTAGTCGCGAACCATGAAGTACTCTTTCTATACTGAAGTCACATCCCGCCAGTTTCAGGTTTGGAAAAGGCTCTTTTGGTCCCGAGCACTGTCAGGTAAGGGAGTAAACAATTTTCTAGTAAACAAACAAGAAATTTACTGAGTTGGTCCAATGAAATACATCGGGAAAGCGGGTGTGAGAACGACGTTAATCACAAACAACAGGTTACGCGTTGTAACGTGAACGTGTGACGAGGAGTAATTTCCGTGGGGGAGGTAAAAGAGGCCGGAAATTTTATCGCGCGGTATTTTGTTTCGTTTTTTTAGGCGCTTACAAACGCGCGTTTCCTTTTCTGAAGAGCGGATATCTGGATTTCGGCCCCCGACTATAACACACACTCTACGAAAAAAGGTAGTCAGTACTGACTCATTTTACAGAGTCATTGGCTTGCTACAGCATTGACTACCTTTGGACTCTTATAGGGAGGGTCACCAGACTCTCTTAGGGAGGGAGTCATGACGAACAGTCAAAAGTGAGTCTGCAGAACTCCTGAAAATTAGTCACGGTGACTCTGAAATAGTAAACAAAAATTGTCTTCTTTACTACGTTGCGGCCCAGCAATGAGAGTCGTTCTGACTCTGTTTGGAAAAGAGTCTTGTGACTCTGTTAGACCGAGTCAAAAAAGGGGTATGCAGGACTCTGTAAGGGAATGTCACCTCGACTCCCAAATTTTAAACGAAGGGAGTCTTCATGACTACTTTGCGACTAGTAAAAGTAGTCACACAGACTCTCCGTTAGGATAGAGAGAGCCCGCTTGGCTACTTTGGCTACTACATGACCCCAGCCAAGTCGCCAAGACCTGCAGAATGGGAATCCCGTGACACCTGAAATAGAGCATGCAGGACTCAGCCGCAACGTCGCCGACACTGAAAATCTGCAAAGAAAAAGTACAGTCGACTATTTTCTGACTCGAGCAAACAGAATCCATTCAGAGTCGATAGGGTAAAAAAATACCATACAGATACTATTATAACCCTATAAGGACAGCCATGCATACGTGCAAGAAACATCAATGCTAAGTACAAAAACAACTATTTTATTGAAATAAAGCGTTCAACCGTTTTAAATTATGCATTGGATGAATGACTAGAAAAAAATTTATACGAAATAAAAATCACGAGTTTGTCTTAGACAACATATACATGAATTAGAAGGAACGTGAAAAATACAAGATTCAAAATTATCACCTTAGACAACATTCGTGTCTCAAATAACAAAATTGTAACATTGAACGGGACAAGCAACACTTGAGCTCACATATACAAAACACTACCCTACAACAGTGATCAGCCGTCAGCTGCTGGCTCAACAACTTAAGAAAATGTTAGGTGAATATGAAAACACCAATTTTCTTAAAACCACAATATAACAAATATTTTAAAATGGCACCTTAGACAACTGAAGTGAAAAAATTCTAGAACAAAACAACTCGCAAATTGAAAACAGGACAATAAAATACACAAAACAGAGTTCGGGAGAGTGTTATTGCTTAATAAAATTATAATATTGAACATATTCATATTTAATGCATACAGCTAGGTTCGGCTTTATTATAAGGCTACTTTGACCACTCATACGCAATGCAAATGAACATTAAAAAGAGGGTGTTAAAGAAATAATTGATGATTGTTATAATTTTCCTGAGAATATTTTGTTCATTTTAGAACACAGAAATTTACTCGGAGGCTATATGTTGCAACCCCCACCACTTGATCTGCTTGCACAAGACAATGTATTTATTCCCTGGCTGCCCCTCCACGAGCTCTCAAGGTAGTTACTACCTTTGTCACCGGCATTAATGTGCTCAAGCATGCGCCCTTTCGCACCACCATCAGTTCCTCCAAAACTGTAAAGGTCTGCTTTGCAGACCTCACGTACTGCAGGTTGTATGCCCAGTACATGGCCCATACAAGAGCGATTCCTGACGTGAAGTCAAAGACGTCAACGTATACATTTTCGAACACCACCTTAATTGAGTCGGACCCGAGTGGGCTGCTCCCCGTGTAGAGCAGAGTCGGGTGCGAGTATGCAGTGTCTGGGTCCTGTAAAAAAAGACAAATAATGCTGAAATTTAGTTGCTGTAAAAAAGGTTCTTTACGTGGACAGCCATGAATATGTATAAATTATTACTCTGACTGTTTTTACTATGCCACGTGTACTGAAAAAGGAAATACCTGCGATGATGTTACAGGGAAAGCTCAGTTATAGTACACACCCCGGTTATGCGAAGACCCGCTTATTATGATTAATCATTGGGTCGCAGCAACCTGCCCTTAGAAATTACGCAGTAAATACACCGGTTGTATAACGCACAAGTACACGCAGCTAGCTTCATGTGATGCATGACTCGCAACCTGACACCCCTATTGCGTTTAAAAAACCTGCATACTTCCCACCTTTCAGGCCGCCTTTTTGCCACATTTTCCTTTAGACTGTGGCTAGCGTTCCGTATAGACAGAGCGGAGTGCTGCGGGTTATATTTCCGTCCAGACGGAATACAGCTGAGATCTTAGCGTTCCATCCAGATGGAGGCGGCGTGAAATTTCTACAGTTCCGTCCAGACGAAAACAAAACCGGCTGATTGGACACCGTCTTGAGTATGCATATTTGGTGTAGTGGTTGCGCCTCGGATAATGGCGCAATCGTGCCGGAATCGATTCTCCCGGGACATGCTTCTTTTTTTTTGCGTGGTTGTGCCAGCGTTTTGTAACAGCTAGCTTCGCGCCAAGTTGATCTAAGTTTTGTACTCAGCAGAGCCAAGTACGACGTAGCCATCGCTAGTTACGCTCGATCTTCTATAATTATTACCAGTGATTAATTCACAGCTAGGGACTCAGGCTAATCTCAGTGGGTGGTAGCGATTTGGCCGGGTGGGTAAAAATCAATACCAACTGCTCTCGCTAAAATATTCTGAAGCAGGTGGCGGGTAGCGGCTTGGAGATCCGTTCGGATTGAGCTATAGTTAGTCCGATCATCTGCGATTATTAGTAATGATTAATAATAAACAGTGATTCTGGCTAGTCAGTGAGCGGAAGCGGTTTGGCCGGTCGTGTAAAAATAAAAAAAAAGACTGCTCTCAACGTGAGTTGTGTTTCCTCTGGACGGAACTTTAGTGACAGCTGCCTTTCCGTCCCGACGGAACTCGACACGTTCCTCTTCGCGTAATAATTAACAGTGACTCTGGCTAGTCAGTGAGCGGAAGCGATTTGGCAGGTTGAGTAAAAATAAAAAAGACTGCTCTCAACGCGAGTTGTGTTTCCTTTGGACAGAACTTTAGTGACAGATGCCTGTCCGTACCGACGAAACTCGACACTTTTCTCTTCGCGTTCCGTCTAGACGGAATGGCAACTGTCACTAAATTTCTGTCCAGAGGAAACATAACTCGCATTGAGAACAGTCTTTTTTTATCTTTAACCAACCGGCCAAACCGCTTCCGCTCACTGACTAGCTTGAATCACTGGTAATTAATCACTGGTAATAATTACAGGAGATCGGGCGTATCTAGCGATGGCTACGTCGACCTTGGCTCTGTTGAGTACAAAGTTAGGACCGACCACTATCACCACGTCAGTTGTAAATTGGGCGCGAAGTTCGCTGTTACAAAACGCATGCACAACCACGCAAAAAATAAAACAATGCCTGGGGGTAATCCAACCCGGCACGATTGTGCCGCTATCCGAGGCGCCACCCCTCCACCAAATATGAATACTCAAGGTCGAGTCTAATCAGGCGGTTTTACTTTCGTCTGGACGGAACTGTACAAATTTCACGCCGGCTCCGTCTGGACGGAACGCTAAGCTCTCAGTTGTATTCCGTTTGGACGGAAGGATAACTTGCAGCGCTCTGTTCCGTCTGGACGGAACTTTAGCACTTGTATATCGGTCCGTCCGGACGGAACGCTAGCAACAGCATTTCCTTTAACATTGCGCTATCTCCCGGCTTGTCTCTTTGTAGCACCACTCTTTTTCTACCCATTTCTTTACTACCCCAGTATGCTCAAGGCATTTTCTCAAGCAATCGCGACTGCAGCCCCTCGTGCCTGTTTTTCTGTTAGTTCACAATCGGTGAAGGGTCCTCAAAACCACAAGGTCCATTTTTATTTTTCTGGCTGAGCACAACAAACAAATGCTTCAAATGCCACTCACGCTTGGTGTTAAGATCAAAATACCCGAAGAGACCGAAAAAACGCTGAGCTACCGCTGACCCTTCCATCTACATTCGTTGCTTCTTTGTTCACGAATAACAGCAGGCAGTTTCATTTAGAAAATGTCCTGCTTAAGAAAATGCCCTGCTTCACCCCTTGCATTTGCATTCTTCTCGCACTTTTGCGATGTTCAGCTTTATCCCATGGACACAGCTAACAGAGCAAAACGTTTTTGGAGCGCACATATTCTGGAAGTAAATTTTTTTTTCAGGAATAGGCGCTTAGGTCACGCACTCACAAATTGCATGAGGACAATTCACACAGTAAATACCATGCTGCGCCGAACCATTTACAAAGCGCTGTTGTCTGTCCATTTTCCACTTCTCGTGTCTGTATCTAGTCTGTGCTACTTCAACATGTTAAAACCACTAGCAACTACCCCACTGTGGACCTTTCCAAAGCTGGACTTTGCTGGCTGATATCTTAAACACACTGGTTCCTTCCCAGGGTCTCGAGCTCACCTTAAGGCTTCTCTTTATGGTAAGTTACAAAATTGAGGTTATCCGGAAACCGAAATTTTGAGTGCAATTGACCTTTAGGAAAGCAAAAAAGTACAGGGTCAGGGCTATTTCGCTACCTGTGGTCAAAGTAACCATAAACGTTAAGCCTAAACACGTCAGCCAGCCTTTCTAAAGACCAACAATTTTTTTCCCAGTTGCTCTCTCTTACATGCAGATCATTTCTTTTAGTTAAAGATTGGGTACATCCTAACATTTTTAATGCCGAGGGCAACCCAAGCCAAGAGCCCTTTGTCAATGTTGCCATCTAATTCGCAAATTAAGCTCACTGTTCTCACCAGTATCATGAAGATGTCATCCTCTCTTTCCTTCACCAAATCGGGCAGCAAATCAGGAGCGCTGACACCTTTTGCATCTGTAAAGAGAACAAACTAAAGTTGTACAGCCGAGCCCAACTGATGGAAACCATTTGCATCGACTTATCTATTATGTCTAACTCCTTCCGGTAACAGTATAGTTGCAGTGAAAAATATAGAAAAATTACGTCTATATCGAAAAAAAATACAAGCGAAACCCGCTATATCGAACGGCAAATGACGCAGGAATGCCCCCCCTCCCCAAGTTGGCTTTTCCTCAAGGTGAAAGAGAAATACTGCCGGCACATTTATCCCGGCCGCTCATCGGCATTTGGCGGCTCCTTCTCGCTCGCCCTCCCTATCGTAACGCACCTGCGCCGTCTAAGGCGAGTTGTCGCACCCCCATGCAAAAAATGATCGTGGCCTGTCCACCAGGTTTTTTTTCGTTCTTTCAGTTTGTAGCGCTCGCGCTTTATAGGCTTATTTTCCAAAGTGTAGCTGTGGTGGCTAGCACTAGAAACGTTCATTTGACGGCTCAGCTAGCGCGAAGCGGCCGAATTGGCATTTCGCCGTGAAGCTGGCAATTATAAATCGAGTCAAAAGCGGTGTGGAGCTATAGTACTACAAAAGAATTGTCATCTAGTGCAAGATAACGCTGAGTATACTTAGGCATAGGCGGCCATGGCGTGCACACAAATTTCCTTGCCTGCTTCCTTGTGTCTGATTTCCACGTACATGTGCTCGTTGAGGAGGATATTGCCCGCCTTTTGCTAACGAATGTGGTCTTGCGAACGCTCCTGTGCCACCCTAACGCATAATAACAGTTCACTCCAAAGTCCACACAATGCTAATATACCTTTCGTTAGACCGGCGGCCTATGAACAAAATGCTTACGGTGCGCAAGCTGCAGCAGGATGGTGCCCAATTTCATGTTTATACAAAAAATCAAAACATCTACGCGTTGCTGGAACAGGTGAGACCACGCTTGCGAGCAAAACATAGAAATGGTGTCATAACGAGCACAGTCTCTGCGCATGAATCAGCCGCAGGAGTAGCATTAAAAGCGTTCTGCGCATGCATGATAACCTGAAAAAGCTGAAAAATAAAAACCGCATTTCACTATGCCTCGCCGTACCATTTAACCACAAAGCTACGTCAGCTTCCTCGAGGTCCGTGCGTACGGGATTTCGGCGCACGTTAAAGATCCCCAGGTGGTCAGAATTAAACCGGAACCCCTCACTACAGCGTTCCTCATTGCCTGCGTTACGTCGGTGAGTTGCGTCGGCTTCCTCGAGATGCCCGGCGTTTCCTTTAGTTGATGGCCACTGCAATGAAACAGTTGATACACTTTCAACCGTTATCAAAGGGAACTTATTTAACACTAGTTTACCTTCGCAAACATTATAGTGAGAGTGAGGGCTGGGGGAGGTAAGGAGGGCAGGCACATTAGTGCTAGTAAAATCTGCGGAGCGGGCAGTACTGAGCATGGTTTGGGAGCGACCCAGGGGTCCATTGTTATTTGCTCAAGTTACTGCACCCTACATGCAAAGCTATGTCGGCAATGTGACACCAGCACACAGGGGGAGCAGGAGCTCGTGTGAGCCGAGCACACAGTGGCCGTAGATACCATAATATGTCGCGCAGGATCACTAACAATTGTTGTCAGCGCTCTTGCGGCATGGCGACAATGCAAACGTGCCAGCGAGCAGACAGCAACATATCGCAGTGGGACACGTAGCCTCGCTCCCGACATCTCAACTACGCATGTCCGTGCGTTTTCCTCAGCCGCTGCCAGGGGACGGCACCGGGATCTTCGGACGTGCGCTCCGCGGTTCGTATTTGAATTGTCCATGACTGTACGCGCAAAATTATATTCTACCAATACATACGCGTCCCGCATTTGTACAAAGTGACTGCTGCTCGGGCGCCGAAATAAGCCGCTGTCGAACACCTACTCGTTTCTTTTCATGTTGACATTTCGGCCCTCTGTCAGCCTGAGCCAAATTCATCAAAGCGCACTCAGCATTCCATGTTCAGGGTCAAATAAAAGCGCCAGAGGAAGTAAAACAAACTTTCACTGCGCCTTTCCCGTGGAGCGGCCATCGTGTTCAAGGTCGCCGTTTCGTCGGCGGTGAGCCATCGGCGGCGGCTCGCGCCAACGGTCATGCTGCCGTGTTCGCATACTCAGGCCGTCGAGAAACCTGCCACTCACGCAGAAATGCGGTTGGACGTTTCGGCCACGACTGTCCGCATAGTATTCAAGCAGCATATCTTACACAATTGAGCGTTATTCGCAGAGTGCGCGAAGTTTTTTCACGAGGGAAAATCTCTCGCCGCGGTGAATACTTTACTTACCTCTATCAGATGCAGTTGCTGTGTGGCCGCAGCTCCGTCCGTATATCTTCCCTTATCATGGACGCTATCCTCACGTGGGGCACGGCAAAAGCACTGTAAAATTGTCGCGACACTGACCAGCGATACCACGCAGTTACGAAAACCACCCTAACGGCCACAACACAAAGAACGCCCCTCCGGCGGAGCACGAAGGCAGTTCAAAAACTTCCACTCCGCCTGCTCGCTTGCTAGCGGGAAACGCCTGACGTCACACCTGCAGCGACCAATAAGAGCGGCATCTGTTTTTTTTTCGTTTCCTATGCTCCTCGTGTCAGTTCCTCTCTCCCGCAAAGTTGCGCCCCCACCTGAGTCGAAAAAGGGTCGCCAAAATTATGACTCTGTTCTGTGACTCCGTTCTGACTCACCAAGCGTAAAAGGTAGACGCGGCGCCGGGTACTCTCTTTTGACCACCTTTTTTCTTAGAGTGTAGAAATACAGGTAGGAAGAAAGTTGTAGGTTATGATATAACAAAAGTAATGCAGGAGTTTTTTTATAGTATCAGGGTTTACTAAACAATTAGGCACTATCGTATTGTTGAAATGTTCAATAGACACCGCTTTTAGATTAATTTCCATTTCTGATATCGGCAGGATGACGCTCGGAGTCCGCAGATCTCTGAAAGCAAAGTGCCAGATAGGGGAGCGGAGGAGAGCACGATGCACTAAAGAGGACATATGTGCTTCAGGTGGTCTTCTTTTCAACCGTAAAGGCGCAAAAGTGCCTGCGGTTTTGCTGTGTTTAATTTCAGCTGAGGATGGGAGCGCTTGAGTCGTACGAATCTGTGTATTCCCGTTGAAAGAGGACGTATCGGACTGTACACCTATTTGTCAGAAAGGTTGTCTCCCGATTTATCTTCGTGGGAGACCAGACACATCCTTTCCTTCAAGCGGTAGTGCAGACTAGGTTGTTAGACTGTGTGGCGGGATTTGTTGTGTCGTCCAGTGCAGTGAAACCAAGAGCGCTACGAGGCTACTTGAAAATCGCCTCAGTGCCCATTCAGTTCCTGAGCGACACGTTCTTTAAATGAATACCTTGCTCTGGTACCTAGGAAGAAACTGTGCAATGATGTGAGTGACGTGCCTATACCAGTACCTGTTTATCCCTTCTTATACAGTGCGGTTTCGTAAAAAGACGTGTTAAATATAGCTACAAATTCCTGTGAAATCATCGGTAGAAAGCGACTTCTTTCAATTACATACTGGAACACTTCCCGTTAGTCCACGACTGCGGAATGAAGGGGTATTTTTAGCCGCTTTCGTGAATTGCCGAATTTGTGGTAATCTGGGAACCGTATAAGGTATTTTCTTGTACTGTTTTGAAGCATAGCTCCCCTGGCACATTCTCCAGGGGACACTAAAGGAACAACAGCCGGTATCTGCGCACATAGCACGTTTCCTGCCAACACGTAAAGATGAAGGGACTGCAATTAACATATTTACCGCCTTAAGCACTGCCATCAAGGGAATATTTTATTGAAGGTATCGCATATATTGGGGATGCTATAAAAATGCAGGACAAACAACTTGACCGACATTGATTCGTGGCTGCATTACCTGACCTGAAACGTTTTTAATGCACACCACCGGTTGTAGCGCGAAATTTTTATCGGTATGTTGCGTTGAAGCATGTACCAATGTTTCGATTTTGTTCACTGTACCAAACGGTAATAAAGAAACAACCTCGCGAGTAGGTGTCATGCCCCGCGCTCATTGTAAAAACAGGTGCGTCTCGTTAATAAAACAGAAATACGAGTAAAGCATAGCCTTTGGCAAGGCCTTTCTGGACACGGGCTCGTGAATTACTCATTGCGCCGATTCAATGTCACATCGTCGACACGTGGGCAGCGACCTGCCGATCACGTGCGCTCCACTGGTGCAGAGAAAATCGCAATACGCACCATAACTGGGCATGCTCGGGAGGCTTCGCGGAAGAAGTTCACATGTTGCAGCCTCACTCTATATTTGGCCCAAGCCACACAGGAACATTTTGAACCACCTGGTATTTGCAGTGGATATTATTACTTGGAAGAAGATATGGGGAGATATTCTGTGGGAACTAAAATATGCACTTATATTACGTGAGAGTGCATACAGGCGCGTCGTGGTAGAACTGAAAGTACACCCGACTAACCTTTTACAATGATAGCGGAGGTATGGCTACGGCAAGGAGGATTATAAGCCAAAACAATCAAACTTTTTTCGAACTCATTAACGTACACCGCTATTGAACGGCAGAATACGATTGAGTGATTTAATGTAAGGTTTAACGCGCCGACGCAACGCAGGTGATGAAGTGTGCCGTCGTGGAGGGCTCCGTAATAATTCACCATGTGGGGGTCCTTAGACCGCGCCGAAACCTCGTGCACACGGGCATTTTTGCTTTTCGCCTCCATCAGAAAAGCGGCCGCCGCGGACGGAAATAGAACCCGCGTCCTCGTGTTCACCAGCGCAATGCCTTAGCCCGATATCATTGTTTCGTCCCTTGGATACTTATGGCCCAGTGGCAGTGGTTTTCTGCGAGAAGTAGTCTTGTCTTTACATTTTATAAAGCACGTTTTTCAATGGAATACCTATGCAATGTTACACGAAAGCGCTTAACTAGAGACGTAATGGAATCTTGTTTTCCGGAACCAATGTACGTTTAAGATATCGTGACAGTGCCAGACGCGATGTTTTAAAACTTGTGAAGAAAATGTCTGTACAAGGAGCAGTAAAAACGTTTTTCTTTAGGATCCACACGGACAAACCGCCAGTAATGACTTGGGAAGAGCAAAGGGGCTTTTTTCTGCCATGGGGGTCACACTGTTTTTTGTTCAAGAAGCCAAAAACTGTGGAGCACGTTTTCCTAGATAGCTGGGATGCTGACTTTTTGGAGGCTATACTTCACAGGACTATCAAAAAGGACTTGCCGCTGACAGCTGAAAGAATCCGATATCTTTCTGTGCTACCTGACGGTATTCCATATGACCCTTTTCTTTACGGTTTACACTCAATCTTGCGTAGCAGAATGAACGCGTGTCACAGTGACGCTGATGCTCGTTCTGTAAATAGTTATTTTGTTGAACATGTCTGCAGTCTTCGTGAAGTGCTGAACAACGATGATTGTCACGAAGAGTTTTTGAATTTGTAAATGAGTTCAGTGCATTGAAAGTGCATAAACATGTACATGCCAACTATAAGTTTGGTTAACTTTCTTGTTGTTCTCAACCTAAAAGATTGATTTTAATGAGTGTTGTGACTGTATGTATTAAAAAAAAAGTTGTCGTAGCCCAATGGGTAAGACGACTAACGCTAACTCTGTCTGGTCTACCAGACACCGTCGCGAATCTTGCCGTTGACTGTGTGAATTTTTGCGATTGTAAATGCTATGCGCACGGACGCGGGCGGACATTGCGCGGTCCTAAGAAACTCCGCAAAAAAGACATCTGGGCGTCCAGAAGTCAGGTGCTCATTAGGCCGCCGTCTCTCTTTTGCCCGCATCGCCGGTCGACATTAAAGAGAACAATTTAATAAAGGTATGTTGGTTCCACGGCAATGGGAATATCGTGGGTCGTTATTTTGAACCCACGTCCCCTGTTTTCTCTGAAACAGGGTTTAGTGCTCGAAGCGCCACTACCCTCAGAACCGCCGAAATTATTGAACACTGGAGCCACGGCCAGTAATATTACGGAGATCCTCACATAAATTGTTCGGCTTCGTATTACACTGGTGAGTATTATAACGAAAAAATAATAATGGTGGCACAGTTCGTATCCTCTGCGCAGACTTCGCGTTTGCGTACCAAGCCGCTTCAATTCTTTTACCTCGCTTTGCTTGCAAGTTTTCTTTGGGTTATAATGAACATAAGCAGTCGCTTTGAATGGATACGTTTTTTGTCCCCCTAGGAGCCATGAAGTCGCTTACGAACACGGTCATACGTTAAAGGGATGTATTTTCATAACACTAGGTTAACGGACAGGGTGTCTTTTTGTGCTTTTCCGATTTAGTTTGATGTCCTTCAATCAAAAGTACTTTGCTGAGGCCATGTTTTTAATACCGCATGGTGACTTTCTCAAAAGTTCTCCAATGAAACCGAGTGCGAACAAACGGGCTTACCAAGAACTCAAGTTTCTTTCCTTCGTGAAAAGTGTTTTAGAAAAAGTGGATGGCGAGAAACCGCTGGTGCGGAGAACGAACGTACAGAACGGCCAACATGTCAACTGTCGAAGTATTGTTTTTTTTTCAGTTCTTTGCTCAAAATGGTGTTAGCGAATTTTTTTTTTGTTTAAGTAGAAGCGCATTACAATATGCTATCGTAAAATTCCAACAATGTTTCTGTCAGAAGAATATATCGTCTGATATGGGATTTTAAAATTAAAAGAGAAAATGTCTGCCCAGTTGAAGGCGGTAACTAAATTGTTTTCAACAGCCTCGATTTTCCAACCCCACCATTCAGAAGTAGCAGGAATACAAGCCGAATTCTGCGTACCGGACTGCTTCCAAATTAGGCGATATAAAAAAATAAAGTACTGGAAATATATTTTTGCTCACGCGGTATGGGGAATTAAGATTAGATACAATAAGGAATCTGTAATTGAAATATACCTTCATGAGAACATTTTCTTCCAAGTCATACAAAACATTAGGCTAAGACATTAAACAATAAAACAGTTCTTGAAGCACTGAGGTGATGATAAATGCCTTGAATGGGCAAAACGGGATACATTAACAATTCCCCTACTTGTGGTTAGCTTCTGATCTCAGCTTTGGTTGTCACTGGCCGATCGCCTTGAGTGTGTGCCAGATAACTTCAGGTAGGTAAATGAAATGACGAAAACGGCCATGACGGGTGACGGCAGTTGCTATAGCCTAAACCGACCCATTTCAGCTGGTACGTACAATAGGGTCAGATGTCTAATAAACGTTAGCCTTAGGTTAACTGAACTTGTAGACTGCTGACTTCTACAAAAGCTCTATTGCCGTTACACGTTAAGCTCCCGCACACCATTGGCTACAAGTTTTCCTAAAGTTAAACACAGTATCCGGCATTTGTAAACACCATGGGAACTCCATGCTGCAGCATGCGTTAAGTTACGTTGCGTGCGCGTTATGTTCTAAGCTTTTCTTTTTTTCGTCTTTGTTCGTTATCAGTCCGAAAACCACTCGAAACTCGGAACTCCAGGGCTCCAAAACTGTATGCTAGGGCTCCATTGACCTTGAAATATAGATGACCCGTACCGGTAAATTATCGCCAGGATAATTTCGTTATCGCCAGGATCACCAGGCAAATTTTGACAGAGCATCATGCTTTCCAATTCTACAGCCATAATTGTATCTCGGAAGGAGGGGTTCTCGTGCCATGCCCGTGAAGTAGGGATTAAGTTACCAGCCGTTCATCGCGCCAAATCTGGTTCGAGTGCGTACCCGCCAGACAGCCTGTTAATTTGAAGGTGGGGAAAATTTCGTGTAAACGAGATGAAGCGCGGTTTTTAAAGCAAAGCTTTGTATCATTCACTGGCGAAATTGACGTCCGAAGAAGCATAATGCAGGAGGAAAGGCAACGTTACACAAAGGGTTGGACGACGGGTACATATACCATACACCACAAAACAAAAATGAGATGTCTTTGCACACCTAACAGACCTCTCGTAATATGCAAAATGTCGAAAGGTAGTTTGCCAGTGAACACTGCTAGCAATACTGCTGCTGCTCATGATGATAAAATGCATAATCTAACGAGGGTTGGATTTTGGGTTTTTACTTTGGCTGAGTTGAAGGAGACTTTAGCTTTTTTTTGGTAAAACCTATTTTGAGTTTTCGGAGAGTTGGGTTTGGAAGTTGGCTTTGACTCAGGTTGCATGGTAGAAAGATTACCGTTATAACGAACTCTTTTTAAATAAAACTGCTGGGATTGTTCGAAACTCCTTATCAGCGATGTTATTCTGCAAAATAACGTTTTTTATGATGTTACCAAGCCTAATAGATATTTGTATGTACTTGAAGGGCACACAATGACATTAATTACTCCTCGTCCTAATATGTGCTGGCGCGCATCGAAGCCGACGAGCCTGCGTGTGTGGTTGACGGCGCAGCCCGTAAGTTACCGTTCTCCATGACCTCCATTTCGTGCCTGTTTCGAAGACCTTCTCCGCTCTGTTTTATCTTCATTCCGCATGCCTTCACCTCTCATCCTGATCCCGAAGTACCTTCCAGGTGTGTTCATATGTAAAAACGTCTTTCCGTCCCCGTTCCCAATAGGCACCGCCAGAACACGCTACTTTTTAAGGGAAGTCGCGAACAAAGAGGCATCCCCATCCCGACTACAGCGGGACCACACTGAGGCGATGAGGAATGCGGTGTCGTTCGTATCGGGCAACACTGAAATGTTATCCCACGGAATACTGAAATGTTATCCGACGGAGCCGCCGAGCCCCTCTTTGCGTTGAATAAAGAAGGCGCTTCGTTGGTAAGATGGGGTTTGTGCATTCTTAAATGTGCAAAAAGGGTTCTCGTAAGGGAAGGTTTATTTCCGAGCTGGAGCGAAAGCACGCTCCAGAAAAAGCAGTCGGATGGGTAGCCAACGCCAATGTAGGGTTATGGGGACTGAAAAGTTCCTTATTTTAGGAGAGCATATGATGCACTAAAGGTACGAAAATAAGAAAGTGAATTACCCTTTCCGTTTGTCGTGTGACTTCACACTTGCCGAAATGCCTGTTTCTATGCAAGAGGCCTTTTGTGAAACGCCCTTCCGCTAATTGTTGCATTTTCATTTTAACAGCATTAGCAAAATATATCTCTTCGTGAATTCGGAATGAATGTTTTCGCCATCAAAATTATCTGAAGAAGCGCCAAATTTTGTTTTGGGTTTTTGTGGCTACGGATTTGCTAGATGGCACTTTTATGTTGTCAATTTGTGTAATCTAGGTGCGTAAGTTGTTAACGAGCTCGTGGAGCGTATTCATGCCCCAGGAACAATATTTTTCTTATATTAAAAGCTCACTGACCTTCCAAGCCAAAGCGCGACTTTAAGGCGTATTGGGTAAAAATTAGTTATATTTCAGGGGCTTCGACGTTCTGTTCTTTTGGTGATATTTTTAATTGTATTGTGTCATACTTACAACGTGGCATTCTGGAGGAGGGAAGTGCAATGAAGCCTTAAAGTACGGCGGCCTTCCGAAGTCGGCGTATTTCTACTGCGTAGACTCGTGAAAACGAATCGGTCTAAAAGAGTGTTTGCGTTCTGGCTGGGCTGTGAAAAATAATTAGGAGTTTGCTTACTCTTTTGTCGTTGAAACATTCTAATCGTGAAACTGTGAAGTTGCGTGAACATTTCTAGATACTTTAGTATGCCAAAATGGAGCACTCAGGGGTGTACCGCACACTATACTGTTAAAGCCATGACTGCCTAAATCAACACGAAAAGTTTCGTCTGTCTTTCCGTGTATTTTATCTATGGGTATATTCCACGGTTCATACTTTTGTGATGAAGTTTTAGCAATGGCTTGAAAATACGTATATACAGGAAGAAGTGCCACGCACAAGACCAAACTGTTGGCGGGAGTGTATTGTTTAGCTGAATAAATTCTCATGCAATCTGGGGCAAGAAATGAGTACTTAACCAGTAGCGCACGTGTTCTTTAAGTTTATAATACACATTCGGGTAATGTTTGCGGTATAGAAAGCAAAAACACGCCCCCAAAAACGTCACAGATCTGCTGCAGCACGTGCTAGATAAATTCAAGCACAAAAATAGAGCTCTGGGCAGTGCTGTCAAAGGCAGGCGGAGAAAAAAAAAAGGTAAAAAAATCGATGCGTGTTACCTCAATAGACGGGGCATGAGCAGTGTGAAGGTAGGAGAAATTGAATTGCGTTAATCAATACTCTAATATAATGGAGTGGGCATAAGGGGGGGGGGGAGATGGAGGTAGGACATGTCGAGCGTGAAGAGCGGGCGCGGGAATCCGAGCAAAAGCTCCGTGGCAGGTGCGATAGAATAGTATCATCTTTCGACATTTGCGGTTAAGCAACCAGATACGCTAAGTATTTTTATTCAAATACGCCCATTGTTGAATGTTTTCAGAATGTGATGTAACCGTGATGTTCCAGTATCTGCACTGCTGTGAAGATGGTTTTGTCAGTGCCAAATCGCCTAGTTAAAGGTACCTACTTCTCATAACTCGTCCTACGTTAGAATGGATACTCCCGTAAGCGCCGTTTAGCAACTAATGTTGCCCTTTCTACAGACGCGCTTCATCAGAGCCAAGCAATCTGAAGTTACTTTGCCAGACATTGATGCTTATTTCGTGTTCTTAACGTACTCAAGATTTTCCGCAAGTTTCCAGGACTTTTTTCTGAAGAAATGGCGTTCAAAACAGGCATTCTTTCCGGCCAAGCGACATTCTCGATTTGATGGCACCGATTGGGCCGCGACACACGGGCGTGTACCTGGGTCAGGATTTCGATGTTGGAATGTGCCTTCTTGCATGGCACATAGGTATATGAATGTGCATTAACAAGTTCACTATACTATCTAATTACCTTCAAAACAAAAAACGTAGCATTTTAAACTGATGTGGCATCAATTACATTAGAAATGTGACGTCATTACGACTGTTCGGTACACAGCAAAGATTGTTGCCTGGTTAAAGCACACTTCTCCCAGATCGAACTAAACCGGATATCTAAAAGTGTACTGAATATATAAACAAACAAATATGTGAGTCGAGTTTGGATTCTGTGTACCAGCCTTTTGTAATGCTCAATTAAGGCATCCAAAACCAACAAACCACTTAAAAGAAGAAATAATCATTAGTGCCACGAAAGGAAATATCGCCTGCTAAGGAATACTCATAAGCACTCGTGCCACAGCCATTAAAAACCTGGAGTCTGTAGCTTTTTCACGTAATCAGCTCATTGTGGGCATACCCGGCGCAGTGCAATGGCGAACTCGCCTTCGAGATATGAGATTTACATAAGATGTCGGGACCTCGTGCAATCCCCAAAGATGCCAAAACTGCCAGTAACAATATCTCGAGAAAAAACCAGCCACAAAAACTAAACATAACTACGTGAAACAAAAACTGATATGACCTAACGGAAAATAAATAAAATATACGAGAGCACCTTGCGAAAAATGCACGAAAGCGAACATCGCAAGCCCACTTATACTATTATTATATTCTGTGAAGACTTTGAAGAAGCTCATTGGAAAATACGTTCCCAGAAACAATAAAGGGTTGTCACGTTTATCCCAGCACAAGCCTTACATTCTGTTTCAAACTGTGCCAATATCTAAGTTAAGTATAAACAGGCAGTGATTATGCCCTCATCTGTTTCGAAATAATCGTCTCTAAAAGGATATATATCTGGCGTGTATTGTTCGCGTAATAACGACTGCTGTGGTGCCGGCTGCAGGGGCTTGTTTTAGCTGCCGTGATCGTCTCATTTGTGCTCTTTGTGCGACGTTTTAAAAGCGAAGCTGTTCTTGGTGAAGACTTTAACGGGACAAGGCGTGGTAACACAGACGCAGTGATGTCCAGAGCTTATAGTTGCGACGCCAAGGATAGCCCAAGGCACACGCGCATATGTAAATCTCTTTGTTTGAGGTTGAGGAGACATTTACATAGGCAAAGGTATTTTAACATACTAAATCTGGTAGAAATGTTTGCACTTGTCATCAACATTGTTGACCCGAAAATAAACATTAGGCCTACCACAGGGAGGAGGTTACTACGTAGGTAGTATTTGCACTATAGTGTAGTAAAAATACATGGTTGCCCTATTTTGCGATGGGAAATACAAAAATACGCCTTGAACTTACTCATTCATCTTACTCATGTGGACCCCAACGAGTGGAATGTTGACCTCCCATTCAAACACCAAAGGGTGCCAACAAGGTGGCCTGTATTAATGGATGACGGTGCCGAGAATCTAAATGTGTCATTCCCGCAATTAGTCGTCCTTTCATACGACAAAAAATACACAAAAAGTGAAAGCACGGGGAGACGCCCCGTACGCTTCGGGATACCACAGTTCATGACGTCACAAAAGTAGGGAATGGCAAAAAGCTCATTGGAGAAGCATGTGTGTATGTTTTTCTGCAAGAAACAGTTCCTAGGTGGTTGGGCAAGTGAAGTATACGTAAATAAAAGCTTTCCGTGACTTCATCTTTACTAAAAAGCAGACCGATCCATTGTCAGTAATTTGCAAAGCTTTTTATATTAACACGACCTTAACGTTTAGTAATTTTTTCAAGTCCGGTGAGTATTTTTATATGTTGGAAATACAATGCAAAGCAATTTTAAACTGTCAATTAGTTGTCTTGCAAAAAAACTACAACGCACGCACCACAAAACAATCTAAATAAATATTTTTCATTTTTTGTAGACCCTATATAAATTTATGCGTCTAAATCAAATTATTGTGTTTTCTTCTTGGTAACCCTCCGTGTCCCCTTGGTTCCCTTAAAACACGTAGAAGTTGTGTTTGTGGTTGATTCCTGTTACTGAGAACTTTCGACCGATAGTAGTTAGCATTCTGTCCGTAGATCAATGCTCTTTGTCATGTGTTGTTAGTATCAGGTTTTGTGTATATTGTAAAGAATACTGGCTGAAAGATAATATGAAAAGTTGAGCAGTGGTTTACAAGGTGCGTGTTGAAGTCAACCTGTAGAACGCTGGTTCAAATAGTGGAGGAGCGCATGTAAGATTGCGTTCCGCCAGACAGATTTTAAACTGCTTCATACAGTGCCGCAAGTAGTTTACCAAAGCTACACGCCACCGTCCGGTTACAAGTTAGACACTGCTAATGGGCTAACTGGGCTTAGGTAGTGTACTTCCACGGTAGCGCTGCCGTTAAAGGGCCTCTGAATTGAATTTGTCGAACATGCCTTGTTCTTTTTGCATACACTAGCACAAATACACTCACGTTTCATCGTTTATACGGTCGGTAAAGTAGTGTTCAATTTATAAAGCCCGGAAGAAGAAATAATAGCCTGTGGAGTCTGCCGCGGCCTCAATAACTAACACAAGTGACGTGAATACCAGGTGAAATGTGATTTTACGATGTCTATGATTGGTGTTCGAACATGTGCTGGTACTGTTTCCATGCAACAACAGCTGGCACGCGTTATTATCATTGGCTGGCTATTCCCGATTAGTCAAGAATCCTCGCAATATGATGATTTCTGAGCATCCTTCCTTGAAGGATTGCTGCAAGGAATTCTTAGATTTTCTGCAAAGATACGCATTCAACATGTTTTTTTTTCAAGTGCACATCTCTGGTTTAAGATGTTTAAGATGTGCGGTAAACTATTTTATATTATTTAGGCACGACCAATGTCGTACACATTGCAAATTTTATTTTGAAACGGTAGAAATAAAATTATTTGAAGCATTGTGTTAATAACCTTGGAAACTCGGGCTACTGTTTTATAGAAACTCGGGCCCCTCCCGTGTTTCACTAGGCGGCTTAGCCACCCCCCCCCACCCCCCCCCCGGCGATGCTGACCCTGTGCCTTTTCCAGCTACTCTTCAAAGTTGCATTAGCAATACCATTTCCATTTGGGGTTTCTTTTTTATATTTATATATATATATACTTATTTATACTTATATATATACATATATATATATATATATATATATATAAATATATATAAATATATATATATATATATATATATATATATATATATATATATATATATATATATATATATATATATATATATATATAAATATATATAAAAATATATATATATATATATATATATATTTATATATATATATATATATATATATATATATATATATATATATATATATATATATATATCAAAATTGCAGTCCTTATTGCCAGTGCTGTTTGCCGCTTTAACAGTGTTTTATAGTGCCGAAGGAGGTATGATTGCCTTATTTTTTATGCAGGAATAGTTGCAGGGGCGGCGCTAGTTGACCGGGCTCTGAGCAGTCGTAAATAGGAAACCCCGCGGTATAGTCGAGAGAGGAGTCGCCGCGAACTAGCTCAATGGTAGAGCACCTCACGCGTTATGCGGAGGTTGTGGGTTCGATTCCCACTTCCGGAAAAAACTGCGCATTTTTTTTCTCGACTTGAATTTTCAATGATTTATTCCTGCATAAAAAAAAGGCAATCATAACTCATTCGGCACTATAAAAAAACACTGTTAAAGCCCCAAACAGCACTGGCGATGAGGACTGCAACTTTGATATGTGTCCTTACGGAATCCCTCGTCGTCCCGTACGTCTCTGTTCTACATATATATATATATATATATATATATATATATATATATATATATATATATATATATATATATATATATATATATATATATATATATATATAGTCGTGAAGTGGAGTCCTTAGTTGCTGCAGGAATACGCACAAAGTAGAAGTACGCTCTTCGGAGACTTTATTTCCAACGTTTCGACCTGAGACAGGTCTTCCTCAGGAAGACCTGT
The DNA here is from genome assembly GCF_048455015.1 of Haemaphysalis longicornis. Taxonomy (NCBI): domain Eukaryota; kingdom Metazoa; phylum Arthropoda; class Arachnida; order Ixodida; family Ixodidae; genus Haemaphysalis; species Haemaphysalis longicornis. The sequence goes on along the minus strand of NW_027526353.1, from coordinate 48,298 downwards.
CTCAGGTCGAAACGTTGGAAATAAAGTCTCCGAAGAGCGTACTTCTACTTTGTGTATATATATATATATATATATATATATATTTAACAAAAATGGCACCCAATTATGTCACCATATTCATGCACAATATTGACACACAATTCATATCTACTTCACACAGCTCCCCTGCAGTGTACAGGCGATTCTTTGGCGACATTTTTATTATATGGACAGACACTGAACAACGAATTCTTGCCTATATAGAAGAATTCTACACAGTTCATCCTGATATTTCATTCACCTACGAGTACTCTCGCACCAGAATTAGTCTCTTGGACGTACAGGTTCATGTGCGGGCGGGCTCCCTGGAGACGAGTGTGTACACGAAACCTACAGACCACCAACAGTACCTGCACTTCGACAGCTGCCACCCACGTCATTCCAGGACTGCCATCCCTTATTCCGAGGCAAATATATTTAGAAGAATTTGCTCCAGGGATGAAGACTGTCGTTCGAACGCCAGCCGAATGCGGGGCGTCCTCGTCAAACAGCATTACCCGCAGGCCCTTTTTGACGATGCCATATATAGGCCGGCAAGTTTAAATCGCAACACACTGGTACAGGGGTCAGACTTCAATGAGGGGAATAATGTCCGCGCTAATTTAGTCTTACGTTTTACTAATAGCCCGCCAAACGCGAATAAAATTTAAAAAAAGCACTTCAACATTCTCCAGCAGAGTGAATAACTTTCCAGAATTTTCAGTAATCATCCGCGCGTAGTATACAGGCGCACAAAAAGCATAGGGGACTATCTTGTCCGCGCCAAGGACAGGCATCGCCAGCAATTGGGCTGCCGGCCGTGTGTCAAACACAGATGTTTGGTATGTAAACACACGCAGACCGCGAGGGTGGCAACCAGCGCACATTCGGACTTCAGTATTCTGTACGTGGTTCATTTCATTGTGACTCATCCAATTTGGTTTACCTATTGGAGTGTGGCGGATGTAATATGCAGTACACAGGACAGACTGATGGACCTTTTTGAATGCGGTTTAACAATCACCGCTATCACACCAAAGCACTCCCAAACCTTCACTTGTCCAGACACCTAGCGATGCTAAATCACTCGCTCGATGATATTAAAGTCTCACTTCCACAGAGCATTTTTTCTAGCTGTAGGGAGCGATAACAACGTGAGTACTACTTAATCTATAAATTTATTACCCTGAAGGGGGGTATAAATTTGAATCCTGCAACGATGACTGTAATTTGTAGACTGCATGGCCATTGAGGCATTGTGACCCCGGGACATACGCACCTTGAAGTTTTGTCCTTTTGCTATGCCTAGATTAAGCCCTTCCTGTCCATCCGCCTTGACCGCACAGGGTATTGCACGTCTGAGGTACACAGGCAGCCTCTTGCTCTTGGTGTGAGGTTGCACATTGAAGCGTCAACAAACTACTGCTATGTTCAGCGGTCACTATAATTGTCTCGTCCTCTTCCGCCCCCTACCACCACTTCCCTTCGCGCCCCCGCTATCTCTCTCATTTTTTGTCTCTCTAATTTTCTTGTCTCAGCGCTTAGCAAGCATAAGACGCCTCATTAGTAGCAAGATTGTACTCATTGCCTGTTTATATCACCATATGTCATGGCCATTTTACCCTTTTGAATTGTGAAATCGAATATTGAAGCTTCCGATTTAAACCGAGCGTGTGAGGAGTATTTTATTTTGTGGTCTGTTGTGGCTTATGCCTCGGGCGTCTTGTATTCACATTGTGATCCCCAATGCTAGTGCTCACGGGGTGCGCGCGTCCTTCCTGTCTTTTCGCTCATGTGTTGCTTTGCCTCTATATTCCATTGCTTTCTTCGTTTGTTTTTCTTTTATATTTTTTGGTTGCCCTGGAGGCACGGCACACACCGACGATCGCCTCCCTCTTCTTGTTTTCATGTTTTTACAAATTGCGCACTCCGCCATATTTTCGCGGAATAAGCCCAGGAGTCCACACGTGCGGGCGACCGGCCGAATGCTAAAAGTTAACATGCCGTTCAATGACCTCGCGCGACACGACGCGACGCCGTGTACGGAGGGAGGCGAAGGCCGGAAAGGGGACGCCTCAAATGGGCTCCCCCCTTGGCTTTTGTAGGACTTCCCTAAGTCGGTGAAGCTGCCTGGGCTCCAATACACTAAAGGGCCCCACATGCGTTCTTGACCTTGCCGCTGAAGACGGTCGGTAGTTAATCCTTGTTACCGGCGGCGTGCATGTACACTAACTGCTCGTGGCGGCATGTGCTTTGTAGTTTTCTCCTCTTGGAGACACCCGATGTTTTTCAGCCTTTCGCCACACACGAACTTGTCGTATTTCCTGTCATTTCCACCACTCGCGTTCATGCAGTATGCTCCTCTTCGCCCCCCCCCCCCACCCTTTTTCGTTTTTTTGCTTGTGTGTCACTTTGTATGTTTTGTGGGTATTTTTCGCTTGCCTTTAGCAGAATGAGCTCTGTATGGTGGGGGTGGTCGTTTGTGTGTTTGTTTCCCATGTCGCTTGTTTTTCGGGGCGCCGCACCCACCCTGAGTCCGCATGATGTTTTTCCCACAGCTTTTATTTTTGAAGAAGACCTGTCTCAGGTCGAATCTTTGGAAATAAAGTCTGCGAAAAGACAACTTTTACTTTCAGCACATACACACACACAGACACACACACACACACACATATATATATATATATATATATATATATATATATATATATATATAGATATAGTGTGTGAACCAGGTGACGTTAGACACGCACTGTGTTGTCCAGTAGGGATAGGTCCGAAATTATCCACACATTAATCTAAAAAATACACTCTATGTCCCAGGACAAAGTCCCACTCAAAATAGTTCGGACTCAGGTGTGCGACGACGCCGATGGCGTTGTTGAGCCGCGGAGTAGTGCGCTGGTCTGATGTGGTGGCGTCTGGCGCCGTGTGTAGCATGCTTGTTGGAGCACAACGCGTTGCGTGTGACTGCTTGCTCCACGGCATCTGAACAGTCGACAAGCACAAGATCGCTGCCCTCAATAGCACTGCAGTATCGTCCTAGCAGGGCCATGGCAGCTAGGGCTTTGTTGGTACTCAGAAGCGGTACGGAGTCCTCGGCGTCTTCGACAGAGTGGATACAAGCATGGATACAAGGGAATAACGGTGAACCCAGGGAACCGAGCAAGTGCGGGCAGTGAGTGGCATCCAGCGTGGAGCTGCATGCCATTTCACCGTGTACCGCATGCGTGGATCGCAAGCGACACCTGCGCCACCTCTGCGTGCCGATGTATTTCGGGAAAGCCTGCCACATGCCTACGCAGAGCGAAACATCCCGCGCGGAAGAAATCGATATTCCATGGTACGCAAAATCGCGTTCGATATAAAAGTTTTAAATGCATGTAATTTTTACCAGAATTATACAGGGGTTCGATATAGGAAAAATTCGTTATAACCGGGCTTTACTCTATCCCCATGTTTGTCAGCGACTTTATAGCTGCTAGAGGGACAAAAAACGTGGGACAAAAATTTATCCAAGCGAATTCTTGTGTCCAATATTAATAGAAAGAAAAATTGCAAAAAAAAGCGAGGACAAAGAATTGAAGCGGCTTTGTACGCGAACGTGAAGTCTGCGGAGACGCGAAGAACTGTACCACCATTTTCTTTCTCGTTAAAATACTCACCACTGTATTACGAAGCCGAAAAAATTATGTGAGGATCTCCGAAAGATTACATAGTGTGGCACCAGTGTTCACTGCTTTCGGTGGTTTTGACGCTAATGGCAATAACAAATTTCTCTCGTACCTGCTTCTGAGAACACCGGTAACGTGGGCTCAAAATAACGACCAAGTATACGCATATTGCTGTGGAACAAACATATCTTTATTAAATTGTTCTCTTTATTCTCGGCTGGCGATGTGGGCAAAACACACACGTTGGCCTATTGACCTCCTCACTTCTGGACGCCCAGATATTTTTCTTTTTGTGTGGCTCTGTCTTCTTTAGCTGGTGCCGCCCGTTAACGGGTGATATAGGATCAAAAGTTACTCGGAAGGAATGGGAAATAAATCCAAGGAAACGTGCGATAGATGTCCGATTAGCACACTACGCTATGCCTCAACATCAAAAGCACTGCTTTCTTTAACGAGGCTGTGTGTGTGATTTGAAAGCTACAGCGTTAATGTCTTACACTAGCTACAACTCACTAATAAATCACGTGCGTCATGCCAGTTGTACGAAGCCACCACAGTGCCGATTAGCCGTAGTGGTACCGCCATCCCAATACTGTTCGGTGTTATAACCAGTGACGACAAGGCAAAGCAAAAAAAACTACATGAAGCTTGTATGATTTGGGGTGTCATAACTACGTGATATAAAAAGTGACCATCATAATAGACCACAATGTGACGTTTTATGACAAGTCGGTCATACAGATAGAGAAGCTACAATTATCGGGTAACTTGGAATTTTATAGAAGTTATATTACTCTTGATTTTTGCCGGCGCTATCTAATTTGGGAAAAACGTTTGATCTACGAGCTTGAACGGGTTCACAGTCAGCACTTTATGCCTCGAAAATCCTTCCTTGTGCTTTGACATGCAACAGAGCCAGTCTAATATAATGATCATTACCGAAATGTAAAAGCAAGCATAGAGCAGTATGGCATACCTGTCGGGTTACATTACGACGTACTGTGGGTGAAAAACTTGCCTAAAACCACGATTTCAACTTCAACTAGTTTAATTCGAAAAATTCTGAAACATCCTCTTTACAAACATCTTGAAGAGAACATCGGTAGAGGTAAACTTCAGATCATCCCAGTAAATTTGTCATATCCCGCTCAGGTGCGAGCATGGACAGGCTCAAAATCCCAAAGATGTCTTAAAGATAAGCGCTTTACCGACTGTGTTTTACCCTTTAGAAATTTCCATCAACCGTTGCCCGCAGCTTCCAAAACAAGGACGGTGACGTTGCTGGGGTGTTTGTTGGTGAAACGTTCATGGTTGTTATGGCTAAAGATGACTATACTCTTCATAACATTCATAAATACACACACATACACACAAATACACAAAACACACTAGCACGTGCGCGCACGCACGCACGCACGCAAACACACATACACACACACGTCTGCACGTGCACGAGGCTAACTCACCCACCCATCGACCACCCCCCCCCCAAACACACACGCGCACACACACCCATGCATGAACGCGCACGCACGAAAACACACACACACGCTTCCGAAAATACACCAGGCTCACTCCCGCCCCCATCCATCCCTGCCCGCAGACACACACACACACACACACGCACAAACACACGCACACGCACCAGCCCACTCACCGACCCATCCACCCCACACACACACACGCACACACACGCGCGCACGCATGTACACCAGGCTCAGTCTCCCATCCATCCACCCCCACACACGCACACACACAGACACGCACGCACGCACGTGCACGCACACACAAACGCGCACGCACACACGCACGCACGCACGCGCACGAACACACACGTACACACATGTACGCATGTGCACCAGGCTCACTCACCCATCCATTCACACCCCACACACACACGCACGCGCACGCACACACACACACACAACAAACCTACAGATACGCATGTACACCAGGCTCAGTCACCCACCCACTCACCCCCCTCTCCCAAACACACACGCACACATACAGAAACGCACCCATGCAGGCGCACGCACACACGCACAGAGACACGTATGCACGTACACCAGGCTCGCTCACCCAAACGTCTACCCCACCACACACACACACAAAGGTATGTAGGTACACCAGGCTCACTCACCCACCCATCCATCAACAAAACACACGCACGCACACGTACACGCACACACACGCAAGCACGCAGGCGCACGCAGGGACGCACGCACGCACCCACACACAAACACGTATGGACGTACACCAGGGACATTATAGCCAACAAAGTCCCAACTGCGTTGTAGCTCCCGCTCTGTGCAGCAATCTCTTGTGTCCTCATTGTGTCGCCCTTTTTACCGTGTCGAAGTCGTTTCAACAAAAAGCCAAAATTTCTGCGTTTAATCGTGTCGATTGTTGCTACTGCCTATTCCACGGTCTCTCTCTTACATTTTTTCCTATTTACTTCGTTCCTACTTTTCTATTTAGGTCTCCCATCACAATCGTAAACTGTGCAGCTCCAGTCTATGCTGATTCGACGTCATCGCAAAAACTATCTGCGGCATCATCATCGTAGCATTCCGTTGGCACATAGGCCTGTAATATCTTTAACATGTATAGATTGTGTGTCTTGGTCACATCAACTGGTACTCTTTTTTATAGCTCAAGAATTCATCCAAGTTCAATGCATTTTGACTGTAGTTTAAAGAACCCACTCTGTGCTGTTTCTTTTCTTCACTTCCTGAGGAGCACCCAATATGCCTGCTTGTGAGCTTCATGAAGCCTGATCTTGTTCATATAACTTCACAGCACCCTCCAATATACCACTTAATGTCCTGAAGATCCTCAAGTAGTACCGCTAAGCTTCCCTCGCTACACAGGGAGCGCGTGTTTAAAGCTTATATATGCAAATTCCAAAGGTGTCAAGTGGGGACCCAGAGATTCTTAACGCCCTCTGCTGTCTCGCTGATCCGACCGCCACCGTGGTCTGCACTCTACAGATGCTGGGGACTGCGTACCGAGCAGTGCAATTCTGAATCATTGGAGGTGGAGGCCAACGGCTACACCACGTCGACCGCATCGTTCTCCGGTGGGGGAGCGCTGTATGCGCACTATAGGGTCTTTCTAGCGTGGTTACACAGGTTTTTCACCTTAGTTGGTGTCTTAGTATACCCTAAAAGTTGCATACGTAGGAATTTTATTGTGCTCAATTCCTGATCTCCTGGCCGGAACTAAAGTTGATTTGCTAGAACCTGTGCTTAATCAGAGCGGTATAAGGCCGTGCTACTGGAGCACCGAGCAGACTCTCGTTCTAGTGTATCTTTGCTCCACACAAATGTTCACTCTGCACTCAGAAAGAATATCATCTGCTTTTATGATCCTGCAAAGGCCACAGCTAAAGTGATTCAATTCTGGGAATCACTTGTCCAGCCTCCAGTACACCGATTATTAGTGTAAATCTTCTTCAAAGTGGTTGCTCCCTGCCCTTGTTGTCACTCGTACGATTGGACAATTCGATTCTTGTTATGATTGCTGAAGCTGCGAAGCTGGCAACTCCTAATTAACGTAAATAAGTCGGCTTATTTAGTCAATATAGAATTTCTCTTGAATCTGAACACTCGTTTTTTTTTAAATCGTCTGTTTGCTACATTCCTGTGAGCACTATCTCACTGCAGCGGGCAGTATCAACGACTACCTCATCATCGGCGACTGATTTTGACGATGGGAGCCCCGAAGCTTTCGCTACAAATCCTTAACCAATAAAAGGGTGGCCGTTACCGGTTGTAAAGAGCTACTTCACTCTTCACCAAAACTTAGGTTTTAAAATTTGAGCCCAACTCCCCTGTTCAACTTTGTTTCTGTGTTCGCCCATGTGACAGCCCTTTTCCGTTCCGTTTGCATTGAATCCTCGCTATGTCTTCACCGTTCATGGGAAATGTTAAGCCAAGCATTCCTCGGGGCTTGTTTTTCTGTTTGCTTGAGGAGTCTCTCTCTCTATCTCTCAACCTCTATTGTTCACGTTCTAGTTGTCAAAAAGGTGTAAGAAATTCATATTCTAACCCCTAATTCTAAGTTTGGTGGCTGCAAATGAGTGCTTCCAATTGTTCACTTGGGACCCCTTCTTACTGGTGGATCTCGTCATTATCCTGTCGATTTGTTTAGCATTGAACATTAACATTTCTGTCTCTAAATATTATAGATTCACGACGCATGTCGGATCCCTTTGAAGGGAAGCCACAGTTCAGCTCCTGGGCGTCATTTACCGCATTGCATGAATATAGGTCGACTCGACTGTAGGTCGACATTCCACGTTAAACGTCGTAAGACATAAAAAAGTCAGGACACACGGGTGCATTCCACAACCAAAATAAATTTGTCACCTGACCCACAGGTCGTAATCACTCATGTCAGCGTAATCACTCGTGCTGCTCCGGTCCACAGCACGTCATCGTCCATTATGATGCGCACTTTTTGAATGACCTCGTTACAAAATCCGCCGAAAGGCTAACCGTTCCGGAAGCGCCCACCCGCACGTCGTAGCCAGGGAGGGCCTCCTAATACTAAGTGCGAATAGTTTCACTTCTCAACTGTCCGCCGACAGCCACTCATTGCATGTGTGGCGGCAAAGGTTCCTTAAAGACTGGTCGATGCCTGTGTCAAGGTGCTGAAATTGTCCTGTCCTCACCAATGTCACTCACCAATCCCACCACCACGTTCATCGACGCTGCTCGAGAGAGCGCACTAAAATTGCTAACAGAAGATCCTTTCTGGGGTCAGTAAGAGCAGGAAAAGAATTCATGGCACTAGTTTGCGGAATATCTATACTACGTGTACTACGTAGACTGGTAAAGCTGACGCGCAGCTGCAAACACGCAGTTGCGCCCCCGATTTCTCGCTTCTCCTACCATCGCCAACGAATCAGCTATAATTTCCATTGTAGGTCGACCCCCCTGAACTTCACATTTTCTCATTCAAACAAATAGGCCGATCTACAAGCGTGAAAATACGGTATCACCTTTGTTCAATGGGTGTAGAGGAAAGCCTGGGGAGTGCATTACGGCAGCGTATGAAAAACGACAACCGTGTTGTAGGCGACCAAGTGGTCACTGTTTGATCAAAGGCGCTCACAAAATATCATGTACTCTCACCTTATTCTTATTAGTGCAATAATTAAAAAGCAAACATTTCAAATGTTCAGGATGAAGCCCGCACCAGCGAAGCTATCACCGGTTCAAATCAATTCAAATTAGATGAAATAGGTACTAGGCCGAAGCTAGTTTTAGAAAAAAATGTAACTTGATGTAGACCAAAAACAACACTCGAAACTCAAGAACACCTTTGGCTGCATTCGCACGAAAAGTATCCTATACGACAGCGCTAATTTGTAAAGCTAGCAACTTCCAACTGAAAATTCGGTAATTGTTGAAGTGCGTTGTAAAATGAGAACACACTAAAAATGCTAACAAAACAGTAACCTAACACTGTCGCCAATGCAAGTTTCGGAACTACGCGAACTTAGACACACAACATTTACGCTGAATAGGAATCAAACTAACATCAAGACCGAAAGTTCCAAAAAACACCATTGTTCAAAATGACCATACTCGGTCTGAAAGTAAGCATGGGCCATCCAACAAACTTTGCACCGTCCTCACAATTGTAGAGTCGTCCACGGCAGGTACACTTCGCGCGCTATTCTGACCCTGTCGCGGCTCAATGCTGTAGTTACCGCACTAGGATGTTGCTCTGGTGGCCTAGGTTCAGACACCATTGGGAAAAAAACATATGTTTATTTATAACTCATTTATTTATTTTCTCTTTACTGGTTCCTCATTTTCGGTTGCATTGGTTAAATCGCAGCAAATAAGCAAAATTCGCGTTCGGTTATACATCCGATGCGTTCTTTTCAATAAGTATCGGGTTTTTGTAGATCTGTGCGTAATCCTCCTTTTTTATCCCTCCTATATTTTGAAAAAATAGCAGAAAAAGACATGTTTTCTTTTTTCACGTCCCTCACGCTGTCATGAACACTCACATCTCTATCTTCCAAGCAGCTGCCGGTGCCTAGGTCTCACCACTAGGCGATTCCTCTACGTGCAGTTGTATACTCGTTTGGTTGTATCCGATTAATCCAAATGTTCTGTTCCACATGGCGAATTGCTGCCTCGACCAAGCTTAAAGCCTCGGAAAACAACTTAATGTTTATCTGACCTTACGAACTCGGTTTTCAAAACAAACCTGCCTATTCTTTATGCGAGTGTCTTTACAATGATAACAATTTTGAGCTTCGTACCGGCGCGTAACCCTGCAAATCAGGTCGGTTGCTTTGCCCTCCACTGTTGTTTTCTGAAGCCGAGCACGAAAGAATAAGACGTAATATCCGGAGAATATGTGCTAAACCTTCGATAAAGAAACACAGACCTGCCAGAGGCAAGAAAAATAGGTCGGCCAAGCTTATCTAAGAATAGCTCTTTGAAGTGATGTTGCCGAAGCATTTTACACTCGTCGGAGATAAAAGTCAGCACGATAGCAATGGCGGCGATAATACAACGCAGTTCCTGCAAACGCAAGACGGGAAGAACATGGGCGAAATATTCCATCATTCAACTGTATGTCCCACGTATATTACGTGAATGGCTTGCTTTCAAAAGTCCGGAACAGGGTAAACAACCAAAACTGTTTTCTAAAAAAATGGAGGGATGCGCTGTTGTTTAAAGTGTAGTTACGAGATGCGGAGAAGAGCGGACACCTAAAAACGCACCGAGTGCTGCTCTTAAAGCGTGCAATGCCCTAATGCGCCAGTCCCCCCCCCCCCCCCCCCTGTTGTAAAATAAAGGACGTTCCAATAAAGATGTTTGTTTTATATACATACCTTCGCTTTCAACTTAAACACAGGTTGTCCAGACCTCGTCTTATTAGTTTTGGCGTCGTAAAATGTTGTGTTTGTTTTCTTTAAACCACTGTACAAGAAACCTAACATGACAAAATATTTTTGAAGTTTCTAGTCTTGAGCAAATCTTTTTTGTTGCTCTTGGAGCATTGAAAAAGATAATGGCTCTAGTCTACCCGGTGGTGGTGATTGGAAAGGAAAGCTTTAAACAACGCCTACCACAACTTCCCATGCGACCTTACTTGAATTCGCACACGTGGCTCCTCTTCAAAGAGCGATATCTTATATTCGGCGAGCAGTTGCTTGCAATTTGCGGAGCGGCATCCTGAACGCAGCAGCGTCTACCACGGCCGGGCTAGATCCGCGGACGGCATCGCTGTAGCCAAGCCGTGTTCGTCAGAAAGAAAACGGAGAGGAGCGTCTTTCGAAGGGTGAGACAGCGGAACCTAGCCATCTTGCTGTGCTGGCTCGGGGCTAAACCACCACGCGAAACAAGCGCAGAAACCGAAACAATTCGGCATGTGAGCTTAATGACCCCAATTTATACCGATTTAAATATAAATAGTTTAGCAAGTTTGAGAATGGCGAGAAGGATCAGGGAACTCTTAAAATCGCTGTTTATAAAAACAAGTTTCTCCTTTCGGTTTTTGCAATACCTCTTAAAACACAACCGAATTGGTATTCACCAGCACAGAAAACGGGGTCCCATTCCTGGGAATTGATTTGCCAAAGGTAGCATTTCGCTAGGGGCCAGATGTCTGTACGTGGTCTCAACATTTTGTTTTCCCGCCCTACAAACCAATCCTTTGAGTATCTCACCTTACGACCATTAAATTCCGTGAGGTCGGGTTACCCAGGAGGTAACGCCGAACAAGTAACCAAGCCGTGCGAAGAAAGCGCTCAATGGACGCGAAGCTGCGCTAAAACACTCCCGAAACAACCGTCGCTAAAGCCAACGACAAAGCCGACAGACAAAGCCGACCAAGCCACCACTGAAGGAACGCTGGGTAAGAGCGCGAGTTCGCCGCGCCATCTACTCTGTGCTCCATGAGTGAAAACCGCCATCGCCCTCTTCATCCGCATCAGGGGTTTCTTGCCCCGCACATCGCTAAGGAACCGTTGGCTGGTAGAGGTAGAATACTTTGGGTTAAAACTCAGCTTTTCCGGTCGAGTAATTGCCCTATCACTATATCGCCAACTTTCTCACGTTTTGCACGCCAAATCAACAGTCAATTTGTGTACTTGACAAGAATAAGTAGGGGAGCATCCACGATACATAAACGAACCTTTCTTGAGGTGGTAAAAATAGTGAATTTGGCGAAACTACTGCCTGCTGTGATTTCGGGGATAGGCAGTCACTTGGCGAGTTACAAAAATACCTCACAGAAGTAGGAAATATAGAAAAAATTGTGTGACTTCTTCAATTTGTAGAAGACAAGTTCTGTACAATCTATTTGCGTGTTTTGAAAGCATTTTACCATCCGTTAGTAATTGTTATTGGGGTGATTCTGGGGCTTGGATTGTTTCTATTCTTCTCCGTGCCTTAAGTATTTGCACAGTCACAGCGAAGCTTTACTAATGTCATAAAGCTACCCTTGCGCTACAAGGGCCCTTGAAGGGTATTGCTCACAATCCCCACGAACGGGCGTTTTCGCTTTTCTCCTCTTCTTAAAGCACAATAATGATGACTTGGATCAAAACCGCGCACTTGGGCTCAGGAGCGCACTTCTTTGGTCCCTAAACCACCGTGGCACGTTACAGAAGCAACTCAGTCCTGCCAATAAATTACCAGCCGGCATATTAGCCACAACAAACTCCACATCGTGATATATTGTACTGACACGGACAATAATAAATTTTAATTCTTAAAAAATTCGAACATCAATTTGGTAAAAGAGTGAAAGAATTTGCCTAACCATTGTTTGTGGTAGCAACGTCCAGATGTTTGGATGCGACCTCTTACTACCATATTCAGAACTGCAGCACCTTTCTTGGGATGTAAAGCTCTAGAGAAGACGAAAACATAGGCGGTATTCATAGTACCCTCTCGAATTACTGTATATTTATTGAACCACAGCGGACAATCTGTGTGATGTCCTCTTAAAGAAGCCATGAAGACAGAATACAAGTTGTTTTATTCGGAAGATTGCGCGTTTTATAGTGCACCCAGTGCTTGCCCGGCAGCAAATGATGGCGTATTCACTGAGAAATTGATCAATTTAGGTTAAAACTTTGATTCTTCCCTCAAATCATGCGTTTTTGTAATGTCAGCAATGACATAAGAAGCGCGCGTATTCAAGCGAAGTTCGATTGTGTCATTGGGGTTTGCGGCCTTGCTCTCCGTCCGCCCTCCCAGATGGCGCTGCTATACTAATCCACGAACCGTTGTCCGCCATTGCTTTGTTTTTGAGCGTATTTGCAGCTGGCTTGGTTTTGTTACTGTAAAAAGCGATCGTCTCGTGAAACCTGGCGTATCCTCGAAAAACACGGTCATGTAATAGAACGATACTTACGCAAATTCCCCAGTGTCCTGTAAAACAACTTCAAAGCGGCGGAATGCTGGACAGCTCAAATAAGCATAGTGCGCACAGTACCTGTTAAAAATATTAGAGGAAGAAGAGGTAGCTTGGCAGCTGCCTCCTACTATCACCGCCATTGTAATGATCCATCCGCCATTAAAGATTCGCTCACGTCCCGTGGTCCTCGCCTCGGTTCTTCAACAAAGTGGTGCCGTGACCAGGATCAAAGGATAACACAGTTGAAAACCTGAGTGCGGACCGCCCCACAACGACGACGTGAGTGACCGCAACGATGGGACTACACTGCTGCTCCTGACCATCGACCGCAAGCATCTGCGAAGAAAACCCAAGGAATTGAGGACGCACCAAACGTGTACCGGATAGCACGCCCTCAACACCTTTTACTGATTCGTCGCGGACGCCTCGCGGACACAAAGTCAACGACAACAGCTTCGACCTTCCACCGACCGTGATCCTTCCTGACGACCACGTAGACATAAACGACGTCGAGAATGGACCTGGAAGCACTTTCCCAAAGACGCAACCTCGTCCGAAAGAAGGTAACCACACTGATTGACGACATCAAAACTGAGATGAGCGCCGAGTCACCATCGATCTCTAAGCTCATTTTATTAAAGAAACGCCTACTCGAAACACATCATGTTCTAAAGAAGTTTGACAGCAGTATTGAAGAACTTGTTGATTTGGATCATTTACCCGAGGAATATGAAATCGCATTAGAATTTGAAGATTCCATCCTGTCAACCAAATTTAGAATGAACAGATTGTTTCCCGAGTTGGAAAACCATTTCAACAATAGCAATGCAACAATATCACTGAAAACACAGGATCGTATCTCCAACAACAATGACTCGGCAGTACAGAGCACTGACTCTCTCAACAGGAAGATTGATTTGTTGACACCCTTCAAAGAAGCTCATCAGGGGACACCAGTAACGCAACGTAGTGCTTCATTCAAACAAGGAATTAAGGCATCACCTGACGAGACATCTGCTTCGGATTCTGGTTCAGACAATTTCAGTCCTGAAAACGAACTTTTTCCAATTGGTCACCGGAGCAACGACAACGCAGTGGGTGCACCAGAAAAGGCTTCCACTTCGTGTAGTCTTCATGAGGCGAAAAGAAACACAATGCGCAACGGACAACCTCATGAAGACCTGCAAGCAGAAATGGTTGACCGCAAACCCTCTATTATGAGCCGAAACAACAACGCAGCCCCAGACGCATCCACCAAGCGTTCAAATTTATGTCGGCATCGCGGTAGCACTAGTACAGAATTCATTCTCTTTGCCGAGGCCAAAGTTAAGAATTTGATAGCCCCGACCCCAAAACAAAGACGGCGAAAACAGCGAAGTCGGAAGGAAGCATGCACGCGTGTCCTAAATGAAGATCCACGGAAATGCATGATAACCTGGCGATTGATCCGAAAGTCAAGAAAGAAAGGACAAACCTTACATAGAAAAATCGGTAAACACATCAAAATACCCAGCCTACACCTGAATTCTTCTAAGACACGACAGGCAACCCCACGCTCATGTCACACGAAGTTTGGATGGACACTACAATGTCGTTATCCAGGACGGAAGACGGTCCAGACGAGCAAGCTATTCTGGTCGGATTCATCAACGCGCTGGTTCCACAGACGCTCCAAGCATGGTTGAAAGCATAAGTATAGAATTCTCTGATGCGGCTAATACGGGCATGACATCGATCGGGGTCACAATGGACCACTCACACTGACTTGGACTAAACGGCTTTGCTGTTGTCTATTCCAAAGGCAGAAGCAATGGATGACTGCTGACAAGTGAACTTTAGGCGTTATGTCAAACTTCTTCCTACATTTGTTCCGCGGCCGGGAGGATGTTAAAAATATTAGAGGAAGAAGAGTTAGCTTGGCAGCTGCCTCCTAATATCACCATCATTGTGCAGTTCCATCCGCCATTAAAAAGATTCACTCACGTCCAGCTGTCCTCGCCTCGGTTCTTCAACAGTACCGATGCGCACTGCTGTTTTTACTGTGCGCACCAACAGCAGTGCGCATCGGTACTTCTATGCTTACGTGCGTTTTCGGAACTTTAGTTGTTTACCGCACCATTCTTACTGCTGTAAAATGAATATGCATTACACTTAAGCGCAAATAATTCGTTCGGAAAGCCTATAAGCTGTGCCTAATTTGCGTTTGCTTTTTCTGTCCTCAGACAATCGCACAGCTGGGCTCTTATGACATCATAGGTTCTGTTGCGGAAATGAGCTAGTGAGTCGCATGGCCATTCCGTTTTTCCTGGTTATGTAGCCTATTTGAGCGAAGTCTGTGTTAACAGTAGTGTAAGTATGATTCTATCGAGGCAATCTTTCGAATAAACTGAACTTGTGTTTTGTCCTCATGGCTCCTTAATTTGGAAAATGATCATGTCACTGGTTGGTTAGGTGATACGGACTTCCTGTCTTCGATCGGATTGTTTAGCAACGCGAACCCAAGGATTGCTCAGCGTGTATTATAGCCCGTAAAATCCGGCGGCAACGAAAACACTTTAATCAATATTTTATACTTGAATACTTTACATCAAACTTTAAATAATTTGGGAAATATTGATACCAACCACATCGTTCTCGGGCATTGGTAAAATTTCTTTCCCTATTTGCAATTCATTTCTTGTAAATTTAACCCTTCTGCTTCATTTCCCATTTGTCTGTAGAAGATAAAGTAAAACACAAATTTGAGAAACGCAACCGCAGAAAAAGGGGGGGGGAACAACATCTTTATTTGCCGGCTAAAAGGTCACGGTGGCTCTCCCTCGCTAGGAGGGGGGTGCCGGCCGTGACTGCTGGCGTGTGATCGCCGCCAGCGCAAACTGCGCGGCGGCTTTCTGTGCGGCCTTGTCTGTCTCGCGCACCGCACGCGCGAGATGGGGCGGTAGTATGTTTGTTTCCTCTTCCGCGTCGTTGCACTCCCACATCATGTGGGTCATGGTCGCCCTCGCGGCCCCGCACACCGCGCACTGGTCCGTAATGAATCGTTCGGGCGTGACATGCACGGCCCACACCGGGGTCCACGTCGCTCCCACTTGGAGTTGTCGGAGGAGCGCCGCCTCCTGCCGGGTGAGGTCCGGGTGCGGCGCAGGGTAGCGTTTACGTTGCTCCCTGTGCCATTCCAGGACCCCTCCATACGTTGTAATCGGTGCGGGCTCCAGTTCTTCCAACCCCGCGTCTTCTGCGTTGTCGTTGTCATTGTCTCTGGCGGCGTTGTTTTCCTTGGCCGCACGAGGTGACGCGGCGCGCGGGCCGACGGAGCGTCCGGTTAGCGCCCTCGCCGCCCTGTCCGCGTCCTCGTTGCGGTTGCGAACGGGTCCCACGCTGCCCATGTGGGCCGGGAACCATCGTAAGGTTATCGGCGTCCGTGAGTCCAGGGCTCCGCACACCCTCACTGCGTTCGCACACACTTGGTTCCTTGCGAAATTGGCGATAGCCTCCCTCGAGTCACTTAGCACCGTCGTGCATCCTCTGGCGGTTGCCGCCAGCGCTATGGCCGTTTCCTCCGCCTCCGTGGCCGTCTCGACACGCACGCTGCACGCCGCGACGACTCTGCCGCTGGTTGCTTGCACGACCGCCACCGTGTAGGCACGTCGGTGGTTGTCGGGGTATCGGGCCACGTCGACGTACAATGCGCCGGCGTCGTCGTCGTACGTCTCTGCCAGGGTGCGAGCCCTGGCCAGGCGACGCTCATGGTTCTCTGTTGGATCCATGTGCCGTGGGATCGGTGCGACGCGGGTGCTGTCGCGGGCCTCGCGCGCCAGCGGCAGCCGTCTCTTGCTCTCCCGCAGCCTCGTTTCGTGTCCTACCGCGACAAGAATGGCCCTGCCCGTGCGCGTGGTTTCCAGTCTGGCTATCTGCGCCGTTGCTTGCGCCTCTATAATCTCGCTCAGCGTATTGTGCAAGCCTAAGTCAAGCATGTTCTGTGTGTTTGTGTGGGTGTATAAGCCCATCGCAGCTTTGTATGCCCGGCGTATGAGAGCGTCGAGCTTATGGCGTTCGGCCGTGGTCCAGTTGTGAAAGGCAGCCACGTACGCCAAGTGGCTTATGACGAACGACTGGACCAGCCTGAGCGTGCTGCGTTCCTTCATGCCGGCGTGCCTGTTGGCAATCTTCTTGACGAGGCCGACTGCTCGGCTTGCTTTGAGTTGCAGTTGCTTGACGGTGTGAGCGTTGCGTCGGTGTTCGTGGATGTGTAGTCCGAGGACTCTGATGGTCTCTACCTCGGGTATGGCCGATCCGTCGCCCGTGCGCACTTGAATGTTTCCCGCCTTCCCGTTCCTGGGGCTTCGCGGGGCCTTCAGGATTAGTAGCTCCGACTTGGCGGGGGAACATTGCAGCCCCGTTCCCTCGAGCTGGTCTTCGACCGCTTTCACCACGCACTGGAGCGAGTCTTCGATCTCTCCGTCGCTGCCGCCCGGCACCCAGATGGTGATGTCGTCGGCGTAGATTGTGTGGTGGACGTTGGGAGCGGTGCCGAGGCGTTCCGCAACCCCGATCATCACCAGGGTGAATAGCGTCGGAGAGATCACCGCTCCTTGCGGCGTGCCCACGCTGCCCAACGTTTTCGTTGGTAGTTCTAAGTCTCCGGCCACGATGGTCGTTGTTCGTGCCGTGAGGAAGTCTCTGATGTAGGCAAACGTCCTCCTTCCCATGTTGAGGCGGGATACCTGCCGTAGTATGGCGTCGTGGCGAACGTTGTCGAAGGCGCCTTTTAGGTCCAGGCTCAGGACGGCGGCGTTGTCTACGGATCTCTTATTATCAATAATATCGTGCTTCAGAAGCAGCATGGCGTCTTGCGTGCTGAGGCCCGCACGGAAGCCGAGCATCGTGTTGGGATAGTGCTCGCCGTCCTCGAGATACCTTTGCCATCGGTGAAGTAGTACATGCTCCAGCACCTTGCCCACGCACGACGTGAGCGAGATGGGACGCAGGTTCTCGATGTCTGGCGGCTTGCCCGGCTTGGGTATTAGCACCGTGCGAGCCTCCGTCCACTTGGGGGGTAGGGTGCCGCTCCGCCAGCACGCGTTGTAGAACGTCGTGAGCGCGGTGATGGCCTCGTCGCTCAGGTTTCGCAGTTCCTTGTTGGACACGCCGTCCGGGCCGGCCGCCGACTTGCCGTTGAGCTTTTGCAGGACCGCACGCACCTCCCACTCTTTGATGTCGGCGTCGAGCGCCTCGTTGGGCTCGCCCTCGTAGTCCGGTAGCGGAGTCGGCGGCGTGGCCGGCAGGTACTTAGCGTCCAGTCTGCGCCGCACCTCGTCGTCCCCTAGCTCCCTGCGAGCCTTGAGGAGGGTGCGCGCCAGGACGTGCTGCTGCTCCCCTTTGGTCTTACTCTCGTCGAGGAGGTGGCGCAGCAGCTTCCAAGTCCTACTCTTGTGTAACTGTCCGTCGGCCTCTTGGCATACGGCGTGCCCACGTTGGCGGTTGAGCGCTGCGCAGTGCTTTTCGATTTCCTTGTTAAGGAGCGCCACGCGCTTGCGAAGCGTTCGGTTGCGTTTCTGAGTTCCTCGATGAGGTGCGCGAGCCGGCTGTCTACCTCGTTGACTTCCTCCTCGGCTTCGAGCTCGGTGGTGGCCCTCTTTGCTTCCCGGCGGATCGCCTCCGTCCACCTCTCTATGTCGTCTATGACGTTGGGTACGTTCGCGAGGTTGGTCCGGAATGCGTTCCAGTCTGTGTGCTTGTGTGTGCGTTTGGGGCTCGCCCTGCCTTTTAACGGAACGGTTAGCTCGAGGAGACAGTGGTCGCTGCCGAGCGTCTCGTTGGTGTTTCTCCACTTCACCTTCGCGTTGTTACTGAAGGCGAGGTCCGGGTTGGTGTCCCGGTGCACCGACGTCGGGGCGTGTCTGGTCGGGATCGAAACGTCGTTGACGAGGTGGTAGCCGGCCGCTTGCGTTTCCGTCAGCAGACTCTTTCCTTTTGCCGTGTCGTGGCCGTAGCCCCATTCCGTGTGCGGCGCGTTAAAGTCGCCGCAGAGCAACGTTGTGTGGTCTTCGGCGAGCCGCTTGAGCTTCCCCACGATTGTTTGTTTTTTCTCACGCTAAAATGGACATGCCGAATGATACGTGCACGGCTCACCCTTTCGATGGGCTGGAACAATTGTTCTCCTAATCTCATCAAATAAATGCTTCGAAACACCACACTCAGTGCCGAATGTCTTTTTGTTTGATTTTTGCATTCGCAGTTAACGGAATTGTAACTTAAGGAAAAAAAAAGATAACTCTGCCGAGCGGTGTTCGGAACACTTGCCCTTCTACCGTACTTAACCATTTGCTGATGCCGAGGACGGGGCCTTTCAATGCAGCTACAATTGAATGAATAGCCTTTGTGAGCATCCAAAGAGTGTGCGAGCGTTTACCAGCATCTTGAATTGTCTCTCTTAATCGATCGCCTGTTCTCCGCGCTACAATAAACGAGCTTTCACAAAAAACCGTCAACGTGCCAGTTTCAGAGGCATCCCGAGTAATTTGAGTTGCACGTTTTACAGATCTGAAGGGGTGGCTGGTGCCGCTCAACCACTGTCAGGCAACACTTTGCTGGCGACAGAATGTTTTGTGGCATAGAAGCAGGCCTGTCAAATACGTGGGCATCTTTCAATTATGTAGGGCCTGAGGAGGAAAATAAGTGGCGGGCGAGGTAGCGTTTGATCGGCGCCCAACGTTCAGCCCAAATCAGTTCGCGTCATTATCAACAACAGGGTGACGGGAGCGGAGAATACAAACACAATAAATCTACCCATTGACAACGAGAAGCCGCCTGTGACGGAGTGGCTAACTTCCTGCGCGCTTGATTTAAAATCGTGTTTTTTGAGTTGGTAATGCAGCGCCACGTTCGATCAAATTCATTTGATGTGCGGTTCGATTCGCGTAGCGCCCGGGGCAAAACTGGTTACTCTGACGGGGTGAAATTGTTTTGGTCGATGCTGGGGGGGGTTCCCTCATGAGTTTCAGCAAAACGAGGCCTACCTGGGCCACTAAATGAAACTCCCGCGCAGCTGGTTATAAGGGGTTCTTTATGGCTGGCTATAAAAAGTCCACATTTGCTGTCTCTATTCTGATTATCGTGACTCTCCTTACCCGTTCTTTGACAGAACTCGCTTGTATTAATAGGAACTGCTGGTGTGCTCACACAATGTCCCAAAACTGCGTAAATATCTGTACAACTACGCTAACATGCTTCTAATGAAGGAATGTCATATTGAACCGCAATGGTAGTGAGGGAAACTTGTATTCTATGTTGTCGCGTATTGTCCTAGCACACTTCAGCTCTAGTCCACATAACTAAGGCGGTAAGTTGGGCGAGTTGGCAACTAACTAAGGAAATCATTGTACTAGCGAGCACTAAACAGAGACAAAGGTAAAAGGGGTGACGAAACACACGGTAGAAGTTCAGGGGGTTGGTGAGAGGAGTCCAGGACTCTGTCTCAGGAAAATCCGGGTGACAAGGACGCGGCCTCTGCTGTGCCGACCAATAGGAGCCTCTGGGGATGGGCTGTCCAGGATAAGCCTCCAAGGCCTAGGAGCATGAAGTGATGGAAAAGGGCTGCTTCTGTTAGTAATGGCTTGTAGGGGGGGGGCCTGTCGTGGAAGCAAGATAGGAGGAGTGCCGATCAAAAGAACTGGAATGAGGGGCAGGTGGGAGGCCCGGGGTGTGACTGCAAAGCCACATCATGTGGCACCACGGTTCCGTCGCCTCCGGCGAACTTTCACTGAGGGTTGGTGAACTTCGTTGGGTAAAATTGGTGGAGTCTCAGTGGATACATGACAGGGTTTTTTCTCTTCAGTCGGGCCATGAGCGTACAGTCGTAAGACGGGGCACATAAGGGTTGAGCATGACTAGACACACGAATAGTTTTATTTTGGTCAACGGTAGCTGCTTATCTATGATCCAAGCATTTCGAATGGCAGCTGCGAATGCAGGTTTATCTACAACTGCGTCTTCCCCAACCTTGTTGGCCTACACTTTCTCCAGAAGTATGTTGGAGGTCAATCTCTGTACTTGTGGCATAAAACAGGTGAGGCCTAACGTCGGGGTGACAGGAAGGAAAAAGGAGTGAAACTTTACTTTGCCACTGAAGTCCGAGCAGCAGCGTTATCAAGTGTTTTCACACAAGACAGAGGGTGAGGGGGTGGTGAGTTCCACAGTCCTCCGAATGTAAGGCTAGGCGTTGTGGCTACAGTTGAAAAATTGGTGTCTTTTTATGCCGTGAAAAACCGGCCTCAGACATATGATACCCGATTTACAGCATTAAGCGGCAGTGGATACGCTACCAGCGAGTGTATACTGCCCCAAAGCATGGGTGGTGACCAGGGAACCATGAGAGGCTCCTCATCTAGACGCAGGTGTAAGTCACGTTCCAAGTCGAGGGCGACAGGAAAATCAACGTCGAGAGCGAGGGCGAAATTCCGATGTCCTTCAACAGTCTGGAATTGTAATTCTGGAGACAATAACAGAGTAATGCTAGTGAAATTTTCCACCGTTGCTTGCGGCCGCTACTGACAACAATAAATATGGTAAACTCACTCCCGACTGGGTGGCCCCCTTTGAAGTCCTGAAACGCAATCTCGAAGAAAACACGCGCATGATCAAGAAATTAGTCACGCAAAACTCAAGCATAATGCAGGAGTTAATGCACATCATATAGCAACAAGCAATTCAAGATAAAGACACCCTTCAAATCAAGCACGATGGGGCCCATATAAAACACAGTCCCACCTAATTTCAGCGAACAGTGCTAGGACTATTGGCACGCAACATGACACCTTCCAGGTGTCCTTGGACGGTGGTAGACGTCACCTGTATAAAGTATACATGCTGAAACCTGCAAAGTAACCTATAACTAAGTAACGTTTACGTGTATACGTATAATAAGGTCACCAACACATATGTTACTTTTGTACATTAAAAATTACAGGTTACAAAAATTCGAAAATGTGCACCTCTATTAAGGGTTACCTAGCTTAGAGTGTACTACTGTCTCCGGAATTTTACACGGCTAGCAGTCAACCCCTCTAGGATGGTACAAACGCTTAAATGTCGGCCAAGCTTTTACTAGAAGGACACTCAAGTGAAGTTTAAAAAAGATAGGCTTAACCCAAGGCGGCACTGCCATATGCCTTACACGTTTTAGCACGTCCTGCCAAGGCCCCGCACTATACACTGTCCTGTACAACATCACAGGCATACGGTTTTTTTCAACCAAATTACGGTTCAACTTTTTCCGCGTAAAGCTTGATAAGGGCTTGTAGAGCGCATGCCACGGAGGCGTTGAAACAGAGACGACCAGACCACGTAGCAAGTCCGGTTTATTCCGAACGCCGTGGGGTCTCTAACTACTGATGCCAGGGGCGCGCGAGCCCTCCGGCGGGTGAGCGCGCTCGTGGGCCTGCGTCGCGTGTTTCCGTCTCCAAAACGCCGTAACGCCAAAACTTCCGGTGACGTCACACAAAAATAAAAAACAAAAAACAAATACGCAGAATCCGTCTATGCATTAAGTAGTAATAAGGATAATCATAAAAAGTAAAAATATTGCTGCGTGTGTAAGCATTTGCATCGAAACGTTTCACGCATTAACGAAAGTGGGGCGGATGCGCCACGAGCGCCTACTAGTGGTAAAATGCACCCGTAAAAAAAAAAGCAATGGCGTTTTTTGATGTGTGCGATTTGCCCACAAAGTTTGTGTAGGAACTGTTACGAATGTAGTGCATCATAAGGCTCTAAAGTCGTCTGCGCCGTGTGTGTCTTGCCAAGTCGTCATTTGTACGTGAGGAAGTCGTGGTGGGCTGTTTTTACTCGGAGCGTCGTCACCTATCTCCTGCCGAGAACGTCCTGGCTTCATTTGTTGCTGGTGTGTTGTGTGTCTGTGTAAAATCTCCCTGATGGAATTTTAAGTGGCTCTGTTCTACGACAGCAGTGGTGACGAGCTACAAGGGTTCTTTTTCTGGCTGTGAACATGGGCTCACCCGACGTTAAACGTGAGGCCTACGTGGCTGGTGTTACAACTCACATTCTAGTTCACTCTACTGACAACGGAAGGTATCCTTTACGGAGTGGTTTTGCAGGTTGCTCTGGGTGGTAGTACAATCGGAGCAACGATGCGTTTTTATCCTGTACACAATCGTCTGAGACTGCGTATCTTACAAACAAAGCAGTATGAATGAGCGCGAATATTGTTCGGGTAATCAAATGCGCTGGCGTTATATAGAGTGTTTCATGACTGCGTGTGCGTGTGCGTGTGCGTGTGCGTGTGTGTGTGTGTGTGTGTGTGTGTGTGTGTGTGTGTGTGTGCGTGTGCGTGTGCGTGTGCGTGTGCGTGTGCGTGTGTGTGTGTGTGTGTGTGTGTGTGTGTGCGCGTGCGCGCGTGTGCGTGTGCGTGTGCGTGCGTGTGCGTGTGCGTGTGCGTGTGCGTGCGCGTGCGTGCGTGCGTGCGTGCGCGTGCGTGCACGCTGGAGTGGTACCACATTGGTACCACCGCACGCTGGAGTGGTACCACAGTGGTACCGCTGGAGTGGTACCACATGTTGGCATCGACGGATAATATGGCGGCACCTGGTGCTTCTGCGGGCCACTACATCTTTCCCTCCCGGGGAACAAACAATCATTAGACTAGACAGTCCTGTCTGAACAAATCACCAATACGTTCACCGTTTGTGTGCAGAAATCACCAATACAGTAACTGTTTGTATCAGCCCTGACAGCTGTCGAATCACTGCACGTAATCTTGGAAGTGCACTGGAGGTCTGCGATTCTCCTGGGCCGGTCAGGTGGTGGCCCTGGCATTGAGTCCGTTTCCCTCTACCGGTACACTGCACTCCTCAATGCCAGAGCCTGGAGCCAGACTTTGTGGCTGCGAACCTTGCGGCTGTGGTGGGCTCGGTGGAACATGTGGTGGTACAGCGCGTGAAGACTCAAGCTGATCTGCAGATGAACTCGCAGATTGTGTTTGTGGCGGACCCCCAGGTGCAGTGATCCAAGTCTTCAATGGTGCAGCTCTACTTTGGTAGTCCGTCAACGGGGGCATGTTGTACGTGCAAGAGTGGTCCTTAGTTTCTTGCCCTGGTGATGCCTCTTTTGGTACCGCTGATAGCTGTGAAGCGTTCCAAGTTCTACCGTCTTCCAGATAAAAGGACCAGCGGCCAATTTTTTTGAGGATCTTTAATAGTGGTCCATAACTTGGAGCCAGGAACTGGTTTCTTCACTCGTATGTAGGTGCCAACTTGGATCTTGGGGACTCTTGCAGCTCGCTGTTGTTCAGCGTATGCCTTACTTTTTCGTTCACACTCTGCGACTCTTTTTCCGAGCGGACTCATCTCCCGTGAAGGATTTGTGCTGAAGTTAGCTGTTAGCTGACCAATAACGTCCAAAGAAGTTCTCATGCGTCGGCCATGTAGAAGAACGGCCGGGGAGAGACCGGTGGTGCTGCGAGGGGTGGCTCTGTATACTCCCAAGTACTCAGTCACAGTTTCCTTCACTGGACGCTGCTCCAGCAGAGCCAGTTGAATGTATGACTTCAGTACACGATCAAATATCAACGAGATCACTTGCCTGTGGGTTGTACATGGCAGAAAAGATGTGGTTGATTCATCGGTCTTCAAGGAAGGACTCAAATTCCCTTGATGTGAAGTCGACCGTGAACAGACACTATTTCAATAGGGTAACCCTCACGTACGAAGAGTGCTAGAAGCAACTTCGTCACCGTGTGAGTGGTAACGTCAGTGCAAAAAGCCACTTCTGGCCATTTTGAAAAATAATCAACTACTGAAATGGCAAATCGGTAGTCTCCAGGTGCACGCTGAAAAGGAGCAACAACGTCAATAGCTATCTTGTCTCAAGGTTTGTCAGGAAGAGGAATTGGCTGAAGTGGTGTGGGTGAGATCTTGGCACTTTTTTCCGCGTGCTGACAAATGGAACTGCGGAAAGCTGTTTCGTCATGTTTGCTTAACCCTGGCCATCATACTTCTCTCATAGGCATTGTTTGGTTTTCACGATACGAGGGTGGGATTTATGAACCAGCTGGACAAAAGTCACTGTGAGTTTGACAGGAACAACGATGCGCTTAGTACGGAAGAGCATGCCATCAACTGCTGTCAACTCCTTTTGGACTTCATAGTATGCCCGATTCTTGCGGGGCGGCCACGATGTCTGCACGTAACGGGAAGCTTCTCGGAGAGTGTTATCCTCCACTGTCGCTTGTCTCAGTTCATCTTGATGTACAGATGTCACCAGAGACTATTTCTTCAGACACGCGTGGTTTTGTGGTGGGCGGTGACAACTTGTTTGAGTGCTGTGGATGCATTTTGGGGCCTTGTGTCAACGTTTTAATTGGTTTGTGTCAATGTTTGGCCATAGTAAGGCAGTGTAATTCTGTGCCCACAATCTGGAGACCAAAAGCTTGTACGGCATCAATACCCAGAAGTGATGTTCCACCTTTGGTAATGTGGAAGGTCACTACAGCTGTTTCCGATTTGTGCACAGTGAGGGCAGGGAACTGTCCACGCACAGGAATTTTTTGACGTGAAAAATCCAGTAATGTTGGTTGCGATTTCTTCAGCCCAACTTGGTCTCTGAATAGGTTTTGAAAGCTTTGTTCTTTCATTATCGATACAGCTGAGCCAGTGTCCACTAAAAATTTTATGATGCGCCGGGGTGATGCCAGAGAAACAGGTTGAACCCCGACATAAAAGTAGACACCCGTACGCTTAATTATCAGTGTGAACAGTAAGAATGTTCATGACTCTCGGCGTCTTCCTCAGGAACAATTTCGGCGACTCAGGCCGGACGTCTTCCACGCCCGCGACGCAAACTTCGACAGTACTATTGAAAGTGACCTCGAGGTGGCCACACGTGAAGCAGGTTCAACCGCTGGCTACGGAGGTAGACAGTTGTCAGTTTTGTGCGCCGCAATTTCCACACGCGGCTGTGTTTCCGGAGTACGGGATGACAGCGCCACTACATAGGACACTGCAGTAGTATTCTTTACAAGTTATGAAAAAGGAAGCAAAGACATTGCTGGATTTGGACCCCGTCATTGCAGAAATCTGAAAGTATGTGGCCCCACGGCATTACTTGACGTGTTTTTGATAAATTGATTTTAAAAATCCACATACACGCAGTGTTTTATTATGCCTGCTACGCTGCTGGTTCGTTGTTCCCGTTGCTAATGAAGGTGGCATCAAAGGGGCCGACTAAGGGTGTACTGATCTCAAATTGCCGTTATTTTGTTGGCAGTGTTGGATTCGGTCTGAAGTGTTGTCAGCTATTAAAGTTATTTTGGAATTGTGCAGTGCATTTCTGAGGAATGAACCCAGCAATTTATCTTTCCTTTATTTTTCTTCAGAGTTTGTAGAATGACCTTCGTGAGAAATAAAAATGTGCTTTTGAAATTGTGCTTCATAGTGATGGCTGGAGTTTCATGATTACATTTTGGTGCTTGTGCAGTTTAACAGTAGAGTATAAATTTTTCCAAAGGAGTTTACAAAGTGTATTGGCAAACAGTCAGGTGTCCAGCGTCCCCTTACAACGATAGAGCCATTATTCTACCAAGTGGGACAATTTTTTCAGAGACTTCCCATAAATATAAAGTTTGTTTAGATTCAACACCTCTTCCATACACTTGGAAGTTATTATTGTTCTAGCAACTATGACGAGTTGGAGGGGCTTCAGAGTGCTGTGTCACTGATTTTCAAGCATGCACAGTTGCATCCGATTATGCAGCTGCGGTAAGAATAGAAAATGATGCGGCATATCAGAATATTTTATGACCTAAGTGCTTCATGTTGCTGCATTTCAAGAATATTCTGGCTGTACAGCTGCAGTAAGAATAGGAACCAGTTGCCCAGCAGGTTGCAATGGTTTGATGTCAGTCCTTCGAGGTGCTAATGTTGCTCCTTTGCAGAGGTGGGCTGTTGCTTCTGACTGGAAGGCTACGGCAAGAATTACAGACTTATGTAGTACACTGGAATAGATTCATGTGAGGCCCCCGGGCTGTAAAGCCGCTGCTTCTCAAGCGCACCTCTTGTTTACAGCCATGAAGCCGCGGTGAGAGAACATGCCAGAGACTGTGAAGTTGGTGCTTCTCATGAACACAAGTGTAATTTTTGTATAGGACCCACACCTCCACCATGACCTTTGCCAGCTCTCCCAGTATTGGCGTTTTCAATGTGCGTGCATAGCCTGGACAGCTTTCATGGTGCGGAAAACACTACTCGAACACTGCGCCATGAAATAATTTTCTTTATGTTGTGCGACGGCTTATGAAGATACGGCATCACTTTCACCTTGTTTTCATCGGGCCTCTGCACTTTCGTTTTGCCTTTTAAACTTGATACGGAGGCAGTCTGCAACCGCCTTAAGCACTGGTGTCAGAAAACCCTCTGCAGAAAACCCTATGAGTCTGGCGGTCAATGTGTTCCTGGATTACGTGGACACAACTTTTCTGCAGTGCACTGCAGAAACGTAATGTGGCTATGCCTCATCAGCGATGGCTCAGAGGTACTGCACTCGCCTCATAGGGGGGAAGTACTGGGTTCGAATCTGCACACCGCCGGGCACCCACTGGTTTCTTTAATGGGTACAGGTGTCCCTGGTCAAGTGCGGACCTTTGAAAGGATAACTCGCGCCTGGAAAGCTGCCTTTACCCGTGCAAGGGGCTTCCGACCTTTGTCAATCTGGTGGGGCCCCGGCCTTCTACAACACCGCATTGCCGAAGGGAGGAAGAGTCTGGCGGCATGTCCTACCACAGGCGGTTACTGAGTAGAAAGTGCAGCGTAGCTGTGGAAGTCGCCATGTGCATTCGTCTGCCTTGGTGGTGCCGGGCACCTATTGAGAAAATAGGTACAAGCCTGGTGCTCGGCCCTTGTTACCACTAGAAGATGCTCCTGGCGTGTGACTACACTTGAAAAGTTGACCCAGCTTGTACAGGAAATCACCTCTATGCAATGAGGTGGCTGGAAAGTGCAATTTTTTTTTGGTTTGTGTCCCCACACGATTGATCAAATCAATATAAGAAAAAGGGACTGCTAGCTCACATCTTCACCTCAAAAATTGCAATTAATGGGACAAAGTCTACGCAAATTGTAGCGAAAACTGGAAAGTGGCAATAAAGTACAAAAGTAGTTTACTGAAACACAGGCACTGTCGCCAGTTACTGAAATTTTAGAAATTGGAGCTGAGCTGGTGGTAGATAGTGGCATTGGAGCTGTAGAGATTAAGTGAAAAAAGTTTTGTCAATTGCACCTGCATGATTTCGGTGACACAGGTTTTGGGAATTACATTCTCAGATGTAGGCTAAAATTTATATTTTAAGCACCTGCAATGCAGCCTACTAGGGAATGGTGCTATGAGATCCCCATAGCCTACACTGTACCAACAAAGTGACGTGACTCTGGTCTCTGAACCACTGTTAGATGGTACAAACAATAAACAAAACCATTCGCGAATGACAGTCAACAGGTGCAGTTTAATTTTAACGCTCTCTTTATCTACTTTTGCTGATAACCTTCCAATTTTGACACATACGCGTTCTGGGGAAATAGAAATTTCGAGAAATGTGAGCACGGCCCCTGCAAAAATGGTCCCAGCTCAGATGCTGCAGTATTATTCCAATATTATTCCTGCGATTATATCACCGTTTGTTAGCGGGCTGAGAAAGAACTCGTGCAATGTACTTTCCCCCCTTGCATTTCAGAAATACAATACCCAGAACTACAACTTTTTCGGAGGCTGTGTTTTTGTTCGTGAACTTCGATTTCGAGAAAGCCCTTGCTTATATCGTTCCGTCCAGGCGGAACGCCAAACAGCGTTCCCGGCTCACAACTCCCAGTGAAGGCAGTCTGTGTGCATTTTTACCATACCGCTACCGCTCACTGTTAATTAGTAAATACCCTCAATAAAAACATCGCTAATTACAGCTTCGGCGACGGGCCTCGGGGCAAGCAACCGCACTGAAATGGTCCATGTGAAAAGCTTGCCATACTGCTGAAAAACAATGCGATCACAACCATTGTCACTCGAGAATGTAAACACAAGCAGCGTGCCATCGCCTCCTGTACGATGATCGCGCTCGCCCGCTGTTTATTCTTATTATTTTTTTTGATAACTGCTACAGACACACAACACACCAGCAACAAATGAAGCCAGGACGTTCTCGGCAGGAGTTAGGTGACGACGCTCCGAGTAAAAACAGCCCACCACGACTTCCTCACGCACAAATAACGACTTCGCAAGACATACACGGAGCAGACGACTTTAGAGCCTTATCGGCCTTATGATGCACTACATTCGTAACAGTTCTTACACAAACTTCGTGGACAAATCGCACACATCAAAAAACGCCATTGTTTCTTTTTCTTTTTTTTTTACGGGTGCTTTCTACCACTAGTAGGCGCTCGTGGCGCATCCGCCCCACTTTCGTTAATGCGTGAAACGTTTCGATGCAAATGCTTACACGCGCAGCAATATTTTTACTTTTTATGATTATCCTTATTACTACTTAATGCATAGACGGCTTCTGCGTATTTGTTTTTTGTTTTTTTATTTTTGTGTGACGTCACCAGAAGTTTTGGCGTTACGGCGTTTTGGAGACGGAAACACGCGCCTGCGTCACGCTGCTGCCGCTGGCACTGTGGCTTGCCACAACAGGGCTCCCCCCCAAGAGAGGAGCTAGTTCGACGCTCTGATGAACCCAACGTACATGATGGTCACGGTGGTGTGCAGCCACAGTGGGAAGACTCGTAGTGTTGATGTCGGCGGCAGTGACGTATGCCGGCTTCAGGCGCTCTAGGGCTATGTTGTCGTGAGAGCCATTGATGTCGATGACATATGTTGACGAGTGTCGTTCTACCACTGGGAAAGGGCCAACGTAGTGTGGTTGCAAAGGGCGGCGAACGGGTCCGTACCGCACAAACACATGTGTTGCCTGTTCAAGGTCTGGAAGCACATAAGGTCCTCTGGGTTTTCGTTCCCGTGTAGGCTGCGGTCGAAGGTCCGCGAGGATCAATCTCAGAGATTTCACGTAGTCCGCGGCGGAAGATGCTTGGGACGGTACCTCGAACAGGTCGGCTGGTAGTCGAAGCTGGGTTCCAAAAACGAGTTCAGCCGAAGAACACGTCCGGTCAGTTTTGAAGGCGGTGCGTATGCCCAGAGGTGTGAGGGGCAAGCGCTGGACCCACTGTGTTGGGCAGTCGTGTGCAGTGAGCGCGGCCTTAAGTGCGCTCTACAGGCTCTAAACTTGGACGTGCACGGACAAACTGGGCCGCTTTAATCACCTCACGAAAGTAGGCCTTGATTGCGCTGACAGAAATGTGTGCAGATGTAACAACAAATTCAGGCAACGCCATGGATATTTTCAGCTGCCACACAATGCGCAAGAAAGTATCGTTCACATCTCGAAAATACAAAAAGGGATTGGCGACTTGCTGGTAAGAAAAATGGGACAACGAAAGGCCCTCTCACCCACGCGCCGAAAGAGGTTCATGCGGCTTGTTCTTTCCAAGGCCGATTCCCAGATGAGTATACTTGCAATACCCGCTGCAAGGCCAGTACACTCGGTCACAAAATAAACCGGACTAGTGGAGTGTTGGTCGAAAAATATCGGGCTGACACCTTCCGGCCAAACGCCTGCTGTCGAGGTAGCTGTGGGCGCATGCGTGTTCCAGTCCAGTAAGTGCATGTCAGTTTCCACGATCTCGGCCGCAGCGCTTCGTTTCTTTTGAATGTGGCACTCGGCGGTGCCGTGCGCGGTGCTCCAAGCGAGCGGCATGATTTTTGGCGTAAACCGATAGCGCGTGCCATGCGCTCACGTGCACAACGGCGCCGTTCATCTTTGCGTTATGTTGTCCGGCGCTACTTCTATTGTCATATCACTGACTACACAAAACTGGCGCTCAAAGCAAGCCTGTGATAAAGAACCAGTGCAGGTTGTTATGTGGCGAACATGCAGTTGATATTAAGCACTGAAAACATTTGGGATGGTTTATTTATTTCCTTCACGAATATTCGATACCGCGAGTGGTTTACTACAAGACGATTAGCCGTTTCCAAACTTGCCGTAATTGCGTATCACCCCCCGAATGCGTGGGGGAAGCGATTCGTAAAGACACTTTACAATTTGTGGACGGGAGCGAAGGCCTTACCATTCTTCGGCAATTTCATTTGATTCCATAGCTCTCCAGCCCTGCTGCCACAGTCATTTCTTTCGGCGAGTTGCATTTTCATTATTCCTCAGACATTCTCGGTGGTGTATAGGTCTGCCCCGCACGGAGGTTACCGCAGCTGAACCTACGTGTCGTCCTCTAGATGAGCGCTCACTGCTGGTGTGGTGTGGACAGGGCTTTGGCCTTGTTAAAAAAAAACACCCGTCCACGAATTGGCCATCCAGGAGGAAGGGCAGAAGAGTCTTAGTTATGACGCCGCATTACTTCGTATCGTTGAGTCTTTATCGCAGACCTGCTTGAACGCAGTTTTCTGAGCAGCCAATGAGATGGTAATAAAAGGATCACCCGACAACATATCGCAAAGCTGAGCGGCATGGTTGCGCACGTAAGCGGATGGCACAGGCTATGGGCGGCTTCCAAAAATCTTGCCGCTCACACGGAGCACCGTGCCGCTGGGTGCCGCATTCAACACATTTTATTGCTACCACACTCCGTGAACCTTTGTACGTTAACTTCGATATATACACCAACGAAGGAGAATGTTCGTAGTGGTCCGATAAATTCCTGTGGTGCTTATGGTGCCAATTCATAGGTTGCGACCAACGCTTTAGCCTAACAGTAAAAATCGCTCACCAGCAGTTACAAGTCGTTCATAATCACGTAATTGTTTCCTTCTCGCCATACAGGTCATGAAGCAAATAGGTGCCTAGGACTGCTGGTCGTGCGTCCAGCACCAGCTGGTGCGTCCAGAACCAGCTTAACATCTAGCACCACCCTTAGTCAGATCTCGTGTGCTGTCTCCACGAAGTCCGCGAAGTTTTCCATTCGGCGCAAGTGTAGATCCACGTTTTCAAAGTCAATAATGTGATTGTACTCTAGCGAGTAGTGGAGCGCACTAAACACCGACGTCAACCGGGTTGCCGGCACTTCTATTCGGATTCGTGTACAACGCAGGCTTCACGTTATCCGGGGAAAGTCGCTGAATCTGCCCAATCAAATGAAACCATGAACACTTCATACATGACCGCGCCCTGCCACCACAAGCGTTCGCGGTCCAACAGAGAAGGTCCCATCAGGAGGACCCCACGACGACGCAAAGCACGGCCCCAAGACAGGACACGCAGTGCAACAGGCAGCCAATTCAAATGGCGGGCGAGTTTCAGCCATCTAAGAAGTCCGGTTCACAGCACTCGTCGTCTTCACACGGCCTTCATCTTTTGTCATCACCCCAGCAACGTCCTGTTGTCTCGAGCAACGCTATGGTGCTCCCACTCGGTTAGAGGATTGCGGAGTCTCCTCATGACTCCACTGGGATTTTGCGGGTGTTGAGGAGTCGAAGGCTGGGATCAGACCGCGTAAGCATGGCTACCTCCTGTGGAGACAAATTTACCGGGGCTGACTTCTCTATTTGGCTTGCATTCATGGATTTCTTCTAGTTTAAAAAAATCTGATGGACGTATTACTACGTTATTATTTCTGCAGGATCAATTCTTGTGGGCCGAGCAAGCTTTTGCTGAATTTGGTGGTACGTGTGATGCGCTTGATGGTTTTGCGCTATCCTGTGGACGTGCTTTTTTGAAAGCTTCCTTATGTTCCCAAGGAAATCTTCCGGCGCGGATACTGTGATTTGCAAGATCTCACCGAGGCTGATCCTCACGCCACAGAGACCACCTCCTCCTGTGTCTCGATAGCCATGGTACCTCTAGTTGTTCTCTTCAGCATATGTTTCTGTGAACTTAGGACCTGTGTGAAAAGAAGAAAAAACTGTGTTTTTTACAAAAACGAATCGAAGAACTTTTGAATACAGGACACTGTTTGCTGCTTCTTTAGTGATGTGCCCGAAAGAAACTGCAATTGCTAGGGGGGCGAAACGTTACCCCTAATCAATTCCTGCCCTACGCTCCTTCGCAACGTCTCAGTTCTTGGACTTGTGACGCATCATTCCGGAATTCCGCAGAATTCACAGATTTTCACAGATATTGACACATTTAACCTATTATTTCGAACTTCTACCGTCAATTTAACGGATGATTTTGAATATTGTTTCTTTTAACTTTTGCACAAATTTAACAATTTCATGTCACTGCATCAATGCGCTTATCACGTAATTGTACGTCAATACGCCAAGGGTCTTTTTACTTTTCCACGTCTTTCTCATAATAAGTAAGTCTGTACAGTCGTAAATGTAAATGTGCCGCGAACAATAAACCCTCTCATGGCCAAATAGGTTGGCCATTGACCTCAAACGCTAAATAAAAAAGTCATACTTCTAATCCATGCGCCAAAGACAGAAATGAACCCGATACAAAGGCAAGGTGTTATCAACGTCCAAGACCCACGCAATACTTCGCCCACAAAAATTTCATGGGGTTAACTGGTCTTTCCGGACATGGTTTGAGGATCTGTTTTGGCCACCTCTGGGTCTAGACGCCACCTAAAACATTTTTTTCGGTTGACGGTCTATGGTGTGCATTTGTGTGCAACGTGTGATTGCAGTTGTGAAACGACAATTCTGAGTAGGAATCGATCTAGGGTGAGTAGTCTGGGCCAGGCATTGTGCACAATTTTCGGTGACATGTCGCGGAACCTTGGAAACGCTCGCTAGCTCATTACAAAAAGCAGCAAACATAAAATAAGGTTCATCTTCCAGGGAGCAAAGCAAGGCAAGCCGACTTTTACTTTAGTTTTCAGGTAAGGTCTGAAGGCTACAAAATGGGCAAGCATTAGCTAACCAAACAAGCATTCTGATCTGCTGCGAATTTGGTTGTTGAGAAGAATCCGCAGAATCTGACTTTACCCGTTTTCTGGCCGCTAAATCAGCGTCGGCAAACCCAATGCATGCTTATTTCAGCCACCCATCCACAAAATGTTGATGCCAGGTTTGTGCTGTATAAAATTTATTGCCTGAGTTTTTTCTCCTGCATTAACGTAAGTTTCTCCGTCTGCCTCTGAGAACACCATAAATAATTCTTCATATGCAGCCTTAACAATATGCCCCTTTCACAACACTACATCTTGGTGCTCTCCCACTTCCTACCCCCCTTCCGAAAAAGAGAAACCGTCAGTTTCTCTTTCACTGCATTAGTCTTTATTGAGTAACACAGGGACCGCAATTCTAAAGTCCTCTAGGTTTTGCATTAGGGCGACGTGCGGAACATCTGTCTCCCGGGGATGTCTCCATCGGTACTCGAGCGAAATTTAAACTAGCTTAAAACAAGAGAATCTGAACGAGTGTTTGTGGTGGGCTAGGGAATTTGGGAGTTCTTGTGTAAATTTATTTTTATTATTTTTCTATCTTTGAGAATTACCATTCTGTAAATTTTGTTTGGGTGTGCGTTTCAAGCGTGTAATGCTCTGGTTTTTCACAATTGTCAATCACTATTACTTCAACAATGCCTCTCGCTTGCTAAGGGAACGCCGATGCGCGAACGGACCGTGCGCTGCAGCATTGTGTAAGCTGTGCGGAAAGCGGAAAATATCTTCTTACAATGTTTAAATTGTTACACCACTGTGCTCCTTCGAGGGCTCAGCAAAAGTACCCCGCTGCAAAGCAATGCCTAGAGCTCGTATAGACGCCGTGATTGCGTAATGTGCCTTTTAGATTGAACATTGCTCGGTACAAACCATAGAAAGACAGCAATTTCTGTGGAGGCTAGAGTTTACAACGACCATTTCTTGTGTCGTAACAAACTAAATACAACGAAGCACCCACATAAAATTTTGAAGCACTCGAAAATACTAATGCTATCGTCTGAAACTCCCACTGCCCTGCGTAGAATTGGAATACTATTTACGTTCAGGAAGAAGATGGACGCCTAGCCCAACATCCAGCTTCTTTGAGCAAATTAGGAAAGAGAGTTCACCGTTTGCGCTACCCGTGCGCAAAGCGTTTGCGAAAATCTGGTGGATTGATGCAAAAACAGTGGAAATAAATCCATATTTATTTCGATAGCTCATTGTATCATTGCACTCACCTCATTCGTCGAGGCCCATCTTGCAACTATAGTACTAAATATATCTGTGGCCGCGTTCAGGCAAGTCCCTCATAATTACAGTATCAAACAGTTATAGGAAGTTAATCGAGCCAGCGACGATTCCCGTACTTGTTCTCGCAAGTCGGAATTTTTTGTTGTAAATTAGAATTTTCGTATTTTCCCTCAGTCAAATTACGTGTAAAACCATATGGAATACCAACTTGCCCAGAAATCCGCCTTAATTAGTGTAAAACCGTTGATAAAAGGCAGTTGTGCACAGTTTAAAATTTTTTGTGTAAGATAATGAAAGAAAAGCGAGTGCGCGGCATTAAAAGTAAAACAAAGGCTTCACGCAGACTTGGGTGGAGCACGTAATGCGAATATTTGGCAACAGGTGCACTACCAGCGTTAGACAGTGGCTGCGGAGAAGGGTAGCTAGAAAAAGAGAAAGGTCATTAGTTCGATTTAGGGGTGAAATGAATAAATTCAATGGCAAATCATAGACTGTACCATCGGAGGAGAGAAACGTTTTGAGGTTAATGAAATAGGCTTCGCCATGCGGTACACATAGCATGTGAAGATGGTGAAATTGTAACGTTCCTACGCGCAGTATCATGTATATTCCCGAAGCTCTCATGAAGGACGTGGATTTCATTCGAGGCTCAGGGAACTCACAACTTTTAGTGGGGGTTCCGAAATACTTCACTAATATAAAAAATCCAGCATTTAGGAACTCGTTTGTATGTTTATTATGTAAGTGTGTATGAGTTGCACTTAGGGGTTAGACGCACATCGGGCGTAGCTTCTGGCGTAAAGAAAGCACGCACAAAACAAAGCAGCTGTTGCAGGCATTTTCTGGCGGTCAGAGATAAGCTAGCTTACGATCGGCTGGAAACATTAGTGGATACTCTATAGCAGTGCCCTGTATCAATATACAATATATCTCGTGTAATGCAGCTACCTTATGCAACTGCGTTGTGATTATAAGAACACTGTATAGCATCCGTGGAGTATATGTATGCCTTTTTATAGGTCTCACTCTTTATTGTTGTAGCCCTGTAGCGTTTTCGTAAAATTCGTGCACCTCGTGGCATTGTATGTAGAAGCGCATTCCAGCAGGTAATCCGTGGTTGCATGAGCCAGTATTTGGCCATACGCACCGACCACAATGGCTTGACGCTTTAATATTTCTGCTTTCATTCGCTTGTAGCGAACTCTACTTGCCCTAACATTTTCGTACACATCTTGCAATTTAGAGTAGCTGAAAGAACGTTGACGCACAGAGACGCAGTTGTACATTTTCAGATCTTGTCCCGCATCAAGAGCTCGGTTTTTTACTTTCTTAAGCCAGAAACAGGCGAGATCAAAGTAATGTTTCCTGTTACAATGTGGAGCTTGAGAAAATCCTAGGGTCCTTGTTGATAGTATTACTCAGGCGAACGCCGTTTCGGAGAATATGGCCGAGAAATTTTTTGTAGACTCACTGTTTTGAAATCATTTATGCGACGGACCTAAATGGTTTACCATCGCTGATACACTTATACACCTTAATGACGATATTTTTTCACACACGAAGGGTAATATAAAGTTTGATTGCCGACCCGTGAAGCGAATAATTGTTGTCTAGAAATAAATGAGTCCTGAAAGCTGACGGGGCATATTCAAACTTAAGAATATGAAAAGGGTCGAAACTTCTTCTTCTTTGTAATATAGTTCCACGTAACTGCCAAGGCGGAAAAAGGACCTACTTTTTATGTATACCATTGACACCTTGGTACATAAGCAGTAATGGATACTGATTAATTTTTAACATAGATGTGCTGCTGAAACAGTCTTCACATGAGGTAAGTTTCAGCGAAATAATCCTGATCGAGATAATGACGTTACGGAAGCGCACCTCTGTTCGGCCGGCTTCTTCGCTCACACGTTGGAGGGGCCTTTAGACGAGATATTGTGTTTGCATGGCATATTAAACAACAATTCATACACTCTACACCAGCTGCCGTAGCAAGAATGCTCTTCAGTAGAAAATAAACCCAAACATAGTTGCTCGAAGCCCGCAATGAGTCGCCCCTACAAAACTGTTTACACACGCGGCATCCAAGAAATTAGAGTTTTTTTTTTCAATGCGCTCTTGCAGTGCAGAACCGATTGTTGATAATTACGGCTGTAGCCTGAATAACCACCCAGATCATTATAATCATTTCACTAAGTGTTATGTGCCACGGCGGAATTATAAATAAAGCGAACCAGCTTGCACCGTAAAAGTTATGAAACGCGATAAAAAATTAGAAGTTGCTTAGCTTTGCTATGCCAGGATATATGTAGCGTGAGCTAAGGTTCAGCAATCGAATCTAATCCAATCCAGTCCAGTGAAGGCCAGTCAAATCCATAGGTCGGCAAAAGAGAAAGAACTCACTAAAACTCAATCACTATTTTTTTCATTCATGCTGTACTCAATCAATCCCAGACTCAAAAAGTTCGTCTGTTCACAAAATCACTCGTACTCACTCATCAAATACTCATTTGTAATCGTACTCACTTGTACTCAAACTCATTTGTCCTCACGAGTATTCGTACTCAATCTGTACTCATGAGTACTGAATCTGTACTCATGAGTAGTCACTCTGTACTCATGAGTACTACTGATTCTGCACTCATGAGTACTCAATCTGTACTCATGAGTGCTAAATTTGCAATACTCACGAATAATCAACTTATCTGCACTGTTTGCTAGGTCGTAGCTCGAATGAAAAACTAAATAGAAAAAATAAATTGTTTAATTGATTAGAAAAACACAGGTTACATATAAATCAGGACAGAGGAAGAAAACGTTTGACGCGGTGCACTGTCGTTGGGCGACTTACTGCGCGAAGGCAAGTACATGTGAGAAAGCGAAACGGAACGTACGCACTTGCGTTGCGTCTCTCCTCTTGTTCTCAGGCAGGGTCGGGCTCAGGGGAGCTCGGAGCTTAACGGTGCAGCCGTGGCCGTAAACTGCGTTTTTCTGCGTGTCTTCAGGTGGCAGCTTTTGTCGTCCGTTTTCTTGTTTGCACTACTGTACTCAGGAGTGCATATACTCAAGAGTGCAAGCACTCGCAAAAACAGTATTCATGAGTATTGTACTCATGAGTGCTGTGTACTCATGAGTACTGTGTACTCATGAGTGTTGTGTACTCATGAGTACTCATACTCATGAGTAGTGTACTGATGAGTACTGTACTCACGAGTAGTGGACTGTCTGTTTTACTTCCTCCCTTTTTACTTCCTCCCTGTTTTACGCCCCTTTCCTGTCTGTTTTACTTCCTCCAGTTGTGCCTGGCGCTTAACCTGTTCCCATGATGAAGTGGACTTACCCCTGTACTCACTCGTCATCGTACTCACTGTTTTTTTCTGGGTGTGTGATCACTCATCATCGTACTCACTCGTGAGTTTGAGTACAAATGAGTACAAATGAGTGTACTCCCGAGTGAGTACGCCGACCTATGGTGAAATCTAATTCAGTCCAGTCCTGTCCAGTCACCGCTCCTTGCGCATGCGCAGCACGGCTCTCCAAGAGCCACGCGAAACGGCTGTCAAGCGGCCCCGGCGCAGTGTCAGACTTGGTTACTGCGGAACGGAGGCGTACAGCTTCGTACGCGCCGGCGCGAGGGCGTCTGCCGCGGCTATGACGTTCCTCCTCGGGAGTGCGCAGATCGCTGAACGTGTAGACCAAATCCTCTTCAAACTCGTACTACAATTAGATTGGATTTCTAATCCAATCCAATCTAAGCCAATCCAATGCTCCTGGCGCTTGAGCAGCACGGCCCATCAGGATCCACGCAAAACTGCTCAACCTTGGCCAGTGTAGCTTACGATACAAAAGAAATTGCCTATACCATTTTTTCTGTTTTAGTGTGTATTTGGTAAACTTAATTGCAATCCGTGCCTTGACCTTGGTCATCGCTTGAGGGGACCGAACAATAACTGATGGTGAACCTAGTATATTACGTCGTCCATGCCGCCAAAGCTGGGATCGTTCTACGTCGGAAGAACTCGCACGTCCGTATCACGCACCAAACCGCGGAGAGACAACGATATATAGGTTATCGTTTGCGCCATCATCGGAACGCCAATACAACGTGATGGTCTTCCCAATAGCGCTTTAAATACCTGGATATAACATCACTCGCTTTTTATGCTGAAGTAATGAAAAAACGAGTTCACCTGCCCATGGCTATGCCAAATGGACATTCCAGATGTTTACACAACCTTTCAACATTCAAAGCCCTGCTAGGATGGCGATGAATCGGGTCCTTCTCTCTGAAGTCGTGTCGCGCGAGGAACGACCAACTGGGCAACATTTATAACCAGTTTCCGCAAGGTATGTGTGTTTCAAAGAGGTTAAATAGGTTGGAATCAAGGCTAACATAAACACACCGGACTCCACTGGATATCCGTGTAACCACTCAAATTTATTTCTGAATGTACATCCGGCGTCGGTTTCGGTAACCCCTCTTTAGAAACTCATCCCTCTGAGGAAACGGGCCGTGCTGTTTCCCAATCGGCTAATGCGTTGGCATTCGCCACGTGCGCACTTTTTCCGTCGGGAAATCAACGAACACGATTAGTCAATCCCAGACGAAGCCCACCCGAAAATCACTGGCCGTAATCGAGAAGGAATTCAGGTTGCGGTGCTTCATGCTCGCAAATTAGTGCGGACCGCTTGTTTACCGAGGCCAGCGAGGGTTATACGGAAGGTTTTTACCGCCACGGACATTACGGTAGTGTCCTCAAACAGCCCCGAGGAACGTGGAGGTAATCTGCGGGGAGCTCGCCCTGAGTCAATTCTTGCGGCATGTGGGTTATATGCAACCATCTTTTCCCCGATGCTGCGGCCGTTCGGGGAAGCTCTCGAGGCTGCTGGTTTCGACTGTAAAGAGACGGCGACATTTTGGTTCTCTAGGGCATTTCGTGTATGAATGAAAATGTGGAAGGCTTACGGTTCAACGGGAAAGTCGAGTGCACCGGCAACTTTTTAACACCAATTTAAAAGCGTGTGTATGCTTGAAGACATACTGTTTTACTTTAAAATGCCTAAATGCGAAAGTGCCCAATCATTGGATAAGCATAATTTGTGGTTCATACTGCTGTCTTTCCCTTGCTGAAAGTAAAAGTGTCTTGAAACTTACGGTATGGAGCACCAACTATACCGCACTAATGCCCTTTTTGAAAGTAGAGATGAAATAAACGAGTCGGTTTCTTTTCTCCTGCAAATCGCGCTGTGTATCTGCCACAAATGTTTGAAAACAGTCCCCGAGTGCTGTAAAAGTAGGGAG
Source organism: Haemaphysalis longicornis (assembly GCF_048455015.1). NCBI lineage: Eukaryota > Metazoa > Arthropoda > Arachnida > Ixodida > Ixodidae > Haemaphysalis > Haemaphysalis longicornis. Next base: position 7,712 of record NW_027526353.1, on the reverse strand, counting down.
TGTATAAAAAGTTAAAACCGCTTCTTACATAATCTATACGACCATTTAGTGCGAGAGCCTTAAGTAGTTATAACCTCCACTAAATTTTTTCGTTTCGCATACAAAATATTTATGTTTGTGCGCGGTATTTAAAACTGCAGCTCCTGAAAACGTTCTAGTATGAATTGCCAGTATGCATAACTAAATACACCAAGAAAAAAGAACACTAAACCAAATATACATATATTTTCTCCCTTTTCATAAATCAGACGTGGTAATTTGCTGTTAAATTACTAGATGTATATACAGGCTACGATTAGGTGTTGACCTTATGGTTGTCGTATAACTCAATGTCACAATGCATGTTCATGTGGTGGTGGCCTATAGGGGCACTACAGAAATTTTCTTAAACTTCTGTTCGTAATTACATTGCATACACGTGCTCAAATGACCATATATTTCAATGTTTTTCCACTCGATAAGCAGGATTGATTTCAGGAAGGCTGAAATGAAACGAAATTATATGCGCCATCCGCTGCAGCCGTGACTGCAGCATTGACGCGAAATGAGGTGGAGTCTTCTAGCTGTGCGAATGGACGCTCAGTAGGATTTTAAAGATCACGCACACGTACTTGCGTATTTGTCAATGTTATTTTTTAGGGAAAAGTTTAGTACCATCAGCAACAATCATGTGCTCTAGGTTGTAGTTCTTGTGGCGTATTCTTGGTTTGGGCGTCAACCATCATAAGCAACAGTTTAGGATTCGCTAGTTTCTTTTGCTGGCTGCTGAAACGAGCGGGATAAGCCTGTGAGCTACGCCCAGGGCGACGAAGTATAGTACCCTTCAGCGCCAAAGTACGAGCGGAGCAGTATGCAGTGGCTGAGTACCATTTGCGCCGTTGGAGATACTCAACTGGGAGGAGTGTCACCCGAACCCTTGGAGCTGACCTGTCATCTTCGTAGTGCCCACAGGGTCATAAAAGGTTCATTGGTACCGTGCTCTTTGTCAGCAGAATTTCAAGAAAAAAAGGAACGAGCCTCCCCCAGGGATTTTGTCCCGCACAGTGAAACTGTACTCACGTAGTGCTCCCTACCACTAAGCTATAACTTCGGCAAATGGCTGGTATCCCTGCCTACGCCTACGGTGTCGTGGTACAGAACGCTGTTTGCTAGTGAGTTCTTAGAACTGAGAGGTGCTAGGAGAGCATTTATTGAATGATGCTTGTGCCGTGAGCTTCTCCCTAGCACAAGAAATATATGATCATCAGTGACCGCCTTCCATCAGGTAGCAAGAGCGACCACAAATGCATTGTCGTGCTGCAGACTGGTCTGCTATTTTACCCTCGAAAAAACTTGCTATTTATAAATTGGTATTACGCATTAAAATAAAAGATTGGTAAGTTTTAATTCTTTCTTGCCTACGTTAATGTCGCTGACCCTTCTCGTGTTTTTTTGGCCCCAGTTTTTTTAGATGGGTATCAAGCACACCAGCATACTTAGCTCAACTCGAGCAGGATGAATTCATCCAACGAATTTATCGTATAAGCACGAGCGTAGATTTATTTTGAGTTCCAGAACTTAATAAAACTTGAAGATGTCTACAAACTACCAAATAAAGCCACATTTTTTAGTGGAGAAATATTATCAGCCCTCAGGTTTTGCTGGGTACAAAATGCGACATGCCGCCTATATCTACCTGATTTATTTTGCAAGTACTGTGGTTGGCAAACCACGCAATCTGCGAAGCCAAGTCACTAGGAAAGGGTACGCGTCTTAGAAAAATCTGTAATATATCTGCAGGGAGGATGCAGAAATGACAACAACCAGTTAAACTTGATTTTCCCATTTAATAAACTCACACAAACACCACCAATGTTGTCGAAACACGGCCCAATTAATCTGACCTTTTGTTATGTACAAGTAACAAAACAGTATTCGCAAAAATACAAACAAACATATTATACCTTTAGGAATAGTGCAAAGAAACTAAGTTTAAGAAACTTTGGTGTGTTTGGTGAAGATTTGTACAGCTAGGAAAATGTCAATGGCCATTAAACAACGGCAATTCGGCAGTTCAAATAAAATGTAACCGTAAATGTTACTTGCCGCAAGTGCATGACGGGGCACGAGGGCGGAACCATGTCTGGTGAAATTTGATAACCAAAATAACGAGATTACCCAGAGATACCTGTACTTAAGCAATCCTGCATATCCCACCACAATGACGTCTTTTGGCTTGTTTACCCTTGCCTGCATATTGTTAGTACTGGCGCTGAAATATGGCATTACAATCCCAGTGTTCGGCATAATTTCATCTGCTTGTTTACACCATAGAAGCATTCTACATCGAAGCCGTTCAAACGAGGGCGAAGTACTGTCCCCCAAAGGTAGGGGTTTTAAATATCGACATAGCACACCTACCATTTCAGCTTTCAACCCCTATCGTTTTTTAGCGGAGGTCACATGTATCAAGGTGGCTTTGGTTAATTATAGATAAGAACGGTAACATCGCCTAACAAAGTTACTTTAAAACAGTTCTTCGGGCGCCTTCTGAAGCGCTGCCGAAGAGCCGTTACGGCAGACAACTCTATCAAGTGTGTTGTAACGTTATTTAACATCGCGCAAGCGTAAACTTGAAGGAAAGAAATGCAAAACGTTGAAGGTTCTACGGCAATATTTAACCAGATAGCCACAGTGACATCTTTTCTACGCAGAGGGCGGATTAGAGAATGGTCAGCAGTTATTATTTTGCTAAAGATTCATTCGTTACCAATCCTCGTCCGGCTTCTAAATTACCCTCTATAAACACGGCCGAGGGACCGCCTTGTGAATGTTAATGAACGTCCGTGGAATTCATTAATCTTATGTAATGAGCACTCGTGTACTCGCTCGGACAGGAGGAATCCTTTGCGGCCATTTTGCGCAGTGGGCAAGGTCTCGTCTTTATTATCCCCGAATGGTCTGCGCTTGATCTACGGCGTAATACGAGATCAGAGCAGTGTGCCGAGGAGAAGGCAATAAAGGCTAGGATAACAGCGTGCATAGCAGAATAGTCTTATCAATTGCCATGATGTACGGTCTTGGCGTAAGATTGTGTTCTGCTCGATGTCTTGTAAGATAAATAAATATCCCGAAGAGTAATAAGGATTGTCTTAATAAAATTAAACGCAGAGGACCCTTTAAAAACCATTGATCAAGATGGCACTAAAAGCATAGCCATGAAGGAGCAGCACATATGTAGTTTATTTGAAATAAAGCAGTGCTTTATAATTACCAAAGTTTATTTTTGTTTTCTCAAAATTGTTCTTTCTACTTACACTGAGTCTTCTTTTGCTGTGGAGGCAGATCGCTTTCGGATTTTATCAGCAACTCTGGCGTGTTTGCACCAGACATTTTCAAAACAAAAGCTTCATTCAAATCAACATATACAAGCAAACAATTCTACTATTTTTGCACTTTAACGGCAAGCTTGTGATGCAACTGACCATTTAAAAACGAGAAAGTGAAACCGAAGTGTGACATTTGAAAGCAAGCATGTTCTTAATGAACCGGGGATGTCTGACAATTATTCTTCTATTCCGATTTTATAATTCCGAACATTTATTTGACATTCCCATCAATGAAGCTTTCAGCGCGAGATCTTCCATTTCACATTACTAATTTTGAGTCATGTTAGTTTTTTGCGCCTTGTTTCTTCATTTCTTTCTTATATCCAAGTGTGTCTCTCAGTTTCCCCCTCCGAGGATAAGTTTCACTTCTCTGTGCTCCGTTTCTTCTCTCCATTGGGGAGAGCCCTTCTGTGTGCTCCCTCCGACATTTCGGTCCGGTCTCGACTAAGCCCGCTGACCCATCGTCCAGGGCGCCTTTCGCTTATCGATCGTGTTATGGCCCAGCTCCAGAAGGAGAAAATGAGGGGAAATTTCCTCCGGTACCGCCACTCTCTCGGCCATTTGCCCCTTTTCTCTCGCCATTCTTTTCTTTCATTATCCGGGGACGTGGTCGGCGCTCCTGGCGTTCCTTTGCATAACCGGAATCACCCGCAGCCTTTTGTGTACGGGGAGCCTCTCTGAGGACCCGGTGGCGACCTCGCTCTATGTCCCAGCCATCATAATTTTTTTACAACATCCCAGTCATTCCTTCCGTGTGGCTGAGTGAACTTTGAAGAAACCCGTCTCGCTGGCGCTTCCCTTGTATCGCTCCTTGCGTCCTTTCATCCCCACTTTGGTGACAGTTCCTGGAAAGACAATCAGCAGTCCGCACTTACCCGGCGCCCTTTCAAATGGCGGAAGTCAACGGGAGGAGAATTAATTTGCGGTGGTAGAGACCCCTTAGGCCAGAGTTCGGTGAACTCACTCATGATTCCACTCACTAAGACTCATTTGGACTCAAACTTACTCGTGAGTTTCAGTTTCAGCGAGCGCGAGGCTAGTGTGGCATGGTGAGTTTGAGCCTGAGGGAGTTTGAGCCGAGTGAGCCCGACTGAGTTTGTGTCCGATCGAGTTTGAGTACGCCCGAGACCTAGTGAATTCTGAGTCCATTTTCAGTTCTGAGTATATTTCGAGTTTGAGTACATTTTGAGTTGGAGTACATTTTGAGTACTGAGTACATTTTGAGTTTGAGTCCGTTTTGTGTTTGAGTCCATTTTGTGTTCTGAGTAGGTTTTGAGTTTGAGTCTATTTTGAGTTTTGAGTACATTGCGAGTTTGAGTCCATTTTGAGTTCTCAGTACATTTTGAGTTTCAGTCCATTTTGAGTTCTGAGTACATTTTGAGTTTGAGTCCATTTTTAGTTCTCAGTATATTTTTAATTTTAGTACATTTTGAAGTATTAGTACATTTTGAGTTTGAGCACATTTTGTGTTTTGAGTACATTTTGTGTTCTGAGTACATATGAGTTTTGAGTCCATTTTTAGTTTGAAACTTACGAATAGCGTTGCAGGCAGCTATGGTTGGCTGTTAAGTTTCATGCGTCGCTGTGGCATCGGAATTTAGGTTACCTGCTGGTACGGCACCATTAGCGATCCGCATGATCAGTTGGGAGGGAGGGGGTGTCTGATTTATTTTAGTTTCTTGTTGAATTTTTATGAGCCTTAGCACTTGCTGTATACCAAGTTTTCGTGGCGGGGCGCGTGAGTGATAATTGACTGGTGGGGGTCATAAAAAAAGGTTGTGTTAACTTTTCCTCCTGATGGATCCACTAAGAGTGTGGGAAAGGGTGGTGGGAAAGCAAACAGTGGCGCTTGCTTGCTGGTTGTTTGCCTGTTACTGTTAACGGCTTGATATACTAGGGGTCAAAAAGGAAGAGGTGAGAGCCGGTGGAAAGGGGGTCGGGGGCTGTCCCTTCTGCTGTTTCAAATGAATTAGCTGAATTGACTGGGCAACGCCCCTTTAGACAGAATAATGACCGGATTAGATTGGGTGAAAAGTAAAAGTGATGACGCTAATGCGTGTAAGGTATCAAAGAAAGGTCCCGATTATAGGAATCACGCGAGGTAAATAAAAACAAAATGCTTCCTGATTGTAGTTATCAGGCAGTCATAATGAGTCATAGATTGGGTTAAAATTCAAAATGGCGCTGCGACGGCATGCGGGGAATCAAATTCAAGGTTTTGATGTGGGGAATCATTCGGGACAAAATGAGTTATGGTTATATCATGACGTAGTCATAGTCATAGATTCGGTTAAAATCCAAGTTCATGACCCTAGGGCGTGCGGCGTATAAAATAAAGGTCTCTATTTGAGTAATCACGTGCTTCCTGATTATTATCATGACACACTCAAGGCGTGTCATAAATTGGGTTAGAAGTCACAATGACGCCACTCAGTGTGCGGGGCATCAAATTGAAGGTTTCGATGAGGGAAATCACGTGGCAGAAAATTGCGGTACGGCTATATCATAAGATAGTCATGCTTAGTCATTGATTGGTTTAACATACAAATCGATTCCGCTAGGATGTCATGGGTATCAAATTAATTGTCTTTATGAGCGGAATCACGTGCGGGAAATACAAAAATGCTTCCTGGTTATAACCATGAAATAGTCGTGCCGAGTCGTATATTGGGTTAAAATTCGAAGTGACCACGATAGGGCGTGTAGGGTTGCAAATTAACGGTCTTAAGGAGGGGAATCATGTGGTACAAATAAAAAAAAAGCTTCGTGGTTCTAATCATGAGATAGCCATGAGTCCTAGATTGGGTTAAATTCCAGGTAAGGCCGCTATAGCATGTAGGGTGTAAGATTGAAGGTTTCAGTGAGGGGAATCACGTCGGACATTTAAATAATGCGTCCTGGCTACAGTCATAAGAGTCATGGTTAGTTTGATTGGTATGAATTCCATATGATCCTGCTAAATTGTTTGGGGTTTCAAATTCAAGTTCTCATCGAGGGGGATCACGTGGGACAAATATAAAAATGATTTCTGGTTACAGTTATGAGGACACAGCAAATGATATCTTTCTTTATATGCTGGTTCGGGTTTAACCAAAATTTCTTGCCAACGCGTGAGGCAGTTGTGCTATATACATGTGAAGGTTTGTCCAGAGTTGTCCATCAATGCAGTATATATAAATAAAAATATTGGCGTTTATTTGCTGAATCATCGAGGCAGGAATGCATGGGGTAAAAACAAAAACCATGCGAAGCTCTCGAGCCTAAATAACCAGTCTCAAAAACCCTCTGCTAATAAATCATTAAAACGTTACTTCCTCCATTTCCACGTGTCCCAACAAACAAGCAAGTCCTTCGAAACATGCGGTGTCGTGGAAATTGTGGACGACCATAAGTAACAGGGGGCATCAGACCTTGTCAGAAAGGCGGATTCGATTTGTTTATGAATGAGCCTTGCGGCCGCGATTCGTGTCCGTGATTTCCTTCCCACAGTGTACCAACGTGTACTCGAATCCAGAATTGACAAATTACGTGTGAGACATTAACTCCTTGCTAGAGTGTAGAAGATAGAGAGGCAACAGAGCCACCAAGACATAAACAGACATAGCGACAGAAACACTTCAGAAATAGCAGCAATCGTAGTTTGTGTGTGCGCTCGAACTGATTTTATTACAATTAGAAGTCAGCGCAAAATATAAAAACTAGCACATGAAAACAACTTAAAGGAAAAGAAGTAACGCGGGCTCTGCAGTTCCCCAACAACTACAGGTCAAACACAATGAAAGGACAGATGACTGGCGCGACACACACACACACACACACACACACACACACACACACACACACACACACACACACACACACACACACACACACACACACACACACACACACACACACACATACACACAGGCGCGCGCGCGTGTGCGCGCACACGCACTCGCACGCGCACGGTACGGTGCGCGTACGGTACGGTACGGTGCACAACTGGGTACGGTGGCGTTAATTGCTTACAATGATAGGGTGGTGTTTTTCCGAGCTACGAGAGCTCATCCCACCTAGCAAATCCAAATAAGAACTGATACCAGTGCCTCAGCAAACAACAAGGCACTTTTTATGTTCGTCCTACATGATTTCCCTCCTCTAGACCCCCAAGTTTATACCCCACATTCTTTAGCGCCACATCTCTCTGAATTTTAACCCAATGTGAGACTATTATTTATTTATTTGAAATGCTTACCAACAACGCAATGGCCTTCTCGGGAGATGCATAAAATACAGACATATAAGGCATACAAAGACCGAATATGAAAAGGGAAGTAACAGTACAATTATACGGGTATATAT